>NW_028270160.1:36820386-37002886 GCF_037043375.1 Chiloscyllium plagiosum | reverse complement strand
TCCCAGCATTGATTCCTGCAGAACACCATAAGTTACTGATCTCAATTCCAAAAAGCACACTTCCAACATTACTCTCTATCTACTATGACCAAGCCAATTTTGTATCCATCTAACCCAGATCCCATGAGATTCTACCTTCTGTATCAGCCTGCCATCAATTACCTTACTAAAGTCCACGTAGACAACATCCACTGCCCTTCCCCCGTCAATCATTCTTGTCACCTCCTCAAAAATGTTCAAATGAATTAGTGAGACATAACCTTCCCCTCACAAACCCATGCTACCGATCACTAACAAGTCCATTCACTTTCAAATGTGAATAAGTGCTGCATCTCAGTATGTTCTCCAGCAGCTTCCCCACAACTGATCTCAGGCTCACTAGCCTGTAATTATCTGGATTATCTTGGTTTCCCTTCGTACACAAAGGCACAACATTTGCCATTCTCCAGTACTCTGAAACCTCACCTGAGGCCAAAGAGGATGCAAAGATATCTGTTAAGCCCCCAACTATTTCCTCCCTTGCCTCACACAGTATTCTAGGATAGATCCCATCAGACCCAGGGGACTTGTCTACTTTAATATATTTCAAGACACCCAACACTTCCTCCTTCATTATATTTACCTGCTCGAGGGTATTCATACACTTTTCCCTAGCCCCAACATCTCTTACATCCCTCTTGTTGGTAAATACTGATGTAAAGTACTCATTGAGGATCTCACCCATTTCCTTTGGCTCCACACATATCTATCCTTTCTCGTTGAGTGGACCAACTCTTTCCCTAGCTACCCTAATATATGTATAAAATGCCTTGGGATTCTCTTGCTGACCAAGGACATTTCATAGCCCCTTTTAGCCCTCCTAACTCTCTGTTTGAGCTCCTTCTTGCTTTTTCTATCTTCTTCAAGGACTTTGTCTGCTTTTAGTTGCCTCGACCTTAGGTATGCTTCCTTTGTTTTTTTTGTCCAAGTTAATAATTTCGGAGATTGCATCTTTTAGTAGCCCAATATCTGAATAAATGGGCCCCATCACCCCCCAAAAAATCAAAGAATCATTAAACCTCAACCTATTTCTGTACTCTGCCTGTGCAATATTATTTTATTTCTCCTTCTTCCACATTTTAATTTATTTCTATGGTAAATCCTTTTTTTTCATCTATTATCCCAAGTGTAGTTCTGTTTAGAGAGCCCATAATTTTCACTAATAAATATTCACTGCACCATTTCATCCTTTTTTTTTATATGCCTTTTTCACTAACTTCTTAACATATTGAGTGGACATTCCTATGTGCTGCACAGTAATAAAATTCAGGAACTTATAAAATCCTACCTTTCCTCCTTGTCATCAGTTCTGCCACAGCATATTGCAGTATTTTCCGCTGGGTTTGATAGTTCATAGCGGAACCACAGCTCCTCCCTGTGGTATAGAGATCAGATTACTTCAGTTTGACACTGGAGAGTTCAGTCACCATCTACTATGTTTTTCCATGTAGTCTTGTAAAGGACAGAAAAGATGTACATTTTTAAAAAGCATAGACAATATTTAAGGGCTTTGCAGTCGGCAGAGTAGAAAGGTTCAATTCTGTTTGTTAATGAAGCCCCAGCTATGATAATACTGCACTCACGGCTGTTCATTAAGGAAGGTTTATTGGGCAAGCTGCTACAGGTTCATTAATGATTAATGTAGACAGATATTTAACTTAACATGGTAAGCAAATAAACAAAAATCATTCCAGCGCCTCAAGGTTTTTTAGAACCTCTAATTGTTTATGTTCTCTTTTAGTCAGGATTGGCAGTTGTAATCCTTTTGCACCCCTTTCTTCCACCTTTTTAAATGGGTGGCTGGACAAATTCAACCGTGGATACTCGTGTCACTAAAACAGGGGATAAGTCTATGATGCACTCCAGCTATGTGGCTTCAAATCCCCTACCATATGTTTTCTCATTGGATCAACTCAGCTTGCAAAATTACAGAGGCTGAAGCTTTAAAGCACAATTAGATAAAAAATTTGGGGAAAAGACTTTACACTTGTCAAAATGATACTATTTTTCAGCCAAATGATAGTTATTTTTGGTGCAAAGCTCTAAAATATTTAAACATATACTGAATGTGCTGCAATAGATTTCAATCATCACATTGTTTGGCTATTTACAATGAATTGTAAGGGATACAATTACAAGCTGTGGTGTTCTTTAGAAGACTGTGTCTCAAATCTATCAGGCTTTGACTAGAATAAACTCACAAGAAGTCATCATGAATTCACAACGTAAAACATTTTTACTTATTGGTTGAAAAGAGTGTCCTCTGGAGCATTAATTAATGTTTTCTCCCCTAAACTTACTGTTAAATAAAAGTAACAAGGGAGTGCTTAAATAAAAATGTTTTCTTTCAAACACTAGTGACATTTTCCCCTGCAGAAATGCCATATTTTCTTACAATTATATTTCTGATGCATTGAGCATAAAACTAATTGGTTCTTCACAAATTTCTTAAAACTCAGTGCTTTAGTTTTACAGTATCTTTCTTTGTGGGTTTTCTGAAAGCCTGAAACCTGCCTTAAGGATTTTTTCCTTTCTTTCAAAGTCTGTGCATTGTAAATACAATTGGGCAAAATAGTAATAGCCTGGATTTTGGTTTGAGGCAGCCTTTCAGCAATGTGAACTTGGCTTGTTGTGTACCACACACCAATAGACTTCAATTGGTTTACTTACAATTGAGAATCGGGGTGCTGCAGAAGCAGCCTGAAGCTGTGCCGCTGATCACTTCACCAAATTTGCATGTTCCCAACAGTAATGGAGATACCTGACGCAAAGGCTCTTGGATGCTAAGTACTTCATGAGATATTAGGCAATCATACTGGTTTCTTTCCCTGCCCTGCATTCCCTAAGGACTTGTTTTCTATCTCACCTACTCCACTAACCTGTGTAGCCCTCTGGCAGCTGAGTAGTATATGTTGGCACCGAGTAGGCCCCTGTGAAAGAAGTAGCAATGGAGTGGGTTGACCAAATGATAAATGCCTTATTTGAAAAAACAACATTATGCCTGTGTCTGCTTGACGCTGTTTCCCAAATCAGATGGAAAAATTTAAATGGATAGCTGAGCAAACCACAAAGACTCGTCCAACAGCTAAAAAGATTGTTTTAAAAAGTGATAGAATTGGTATGGTATGGCAAGTGATATAATTAGCATTCATATACACTCTGGTTACGAAAATATTTTAAACAAGTTTACATCATCCTGTCTTCATCAGATCCATTTCATATATTACACATTTATTTCCTCACTCTAAATATAGAATGTATCCTATTTGAGGAAGATTCATTACAAGATTATTAAAATAACATATCCAAATTGAATTTTCTCCTACAGGATCATTGCATAGGGATTATCCGATCCAAATCATTCTGGGCTAACTGCTCAGTTAGAATCATTAATACTATGTTAGAGGCAACTAAAAAATGTATTTGGATTAGAAATCTGTGGATCCAATAAAATTGTCATCATAGTATTGATAACAGCTATTCAAATGCAATCTAAATGCTTTAAAAAAAAGAAAAAAAAAGATCAAGCTGAACCAGAAAAAAAAAGAGTGCATGGACCAAAATGGTGGTAGAGGCTTTGATTTAAAAGTATTGAACTCTATCTTGAGTCCAGAAGGCTAAAGAGTATTGAGATGATGTACAATTCCTCAATCTTGCATTGAATATTATTAGAATGCTGCAGGGCTAAGAACAGAAAGGCCAGAGTGGGAATAAGGTTCAGAATTTAAATTGTAAGTGGCTGGAAGTTCAGAGTCATGCTTGAGGACAGAGACTGGGGTGTTCATGCAAAGTGGCCACCCAATTTGAGTTAGGAATCCCTAACATAGAACCAAACCCATTGTGAACAATGAATACAGTCCACTATATAGAAAGATCATCACCAGGGCACTTAAGGCCTTAAATGGTGAGAAGGAAGGAGACAAAGGTGTTTCATTTCTTGCTCTCACATGGGACCATGCCATGGGAAGGGGAGGAACTACTAGGGTGCACCAGATGTTGTGGATGGAACACTTTAACAAATTTCAATTTTCAGATATTACCCTATCCTTGTCACCAAACATCCACTCTCTCTACAGTTCAGTCCCCACTAGGATGTTCTGATTGCTCTTGGTGTCTTCCATCAATGGAGGCCCAATCAGTTCCCATTGCCCACAAATCCTTAACTGACTGAATTAGTTCTTGTATTGAACAATTTCTCTTTCAACTCTTTTCAATTTCTCCATAAATAGTGTTTGCAGAAGAACAGCATTGTTCCTAGCTCTGTCTGCCTTTTTGTGACATATGTGGAATGTTTCTTGTTTCACTCCTATTCAGGTCGCCTCATTCATGTGATAATTGTATTAACGCCACTTCCGATTCTCACTCTGAACTGACAAGTGGAGTTGGGTTTGTTTACAATTTCAAACCTTCTCTCACCTTCAATCCAGTCCATTTCTAAACCTTTCCTTCTGTTTATTTTGTATCTCCATTTCTAGGGATCAGCTTTCAAATAATGTTCTTTGCCTATAGATTCCCACAGATACATGATTATGTTTACTCACTCCATTTCTTAAAAACACTCTGTTCTATACACCAATTGTATAGTCTGAAAATATACTTGGGCAAGGTTACCCTCTATCTAATCAATTCTGATGGTCTCAACTGAAAATTCCTCTCCAGGATGGTGGCAGGCCTCTCCCACATTTTTATCACATTTCCCATTTCAAACTACTTCTTTCAACCCTTCCCAGAATCATGATAGAATTCCCCTTGGTTGTCTTTACCCCACCCATCTTCATATTCAATTGATGATCTTCTGCCACTTCTACCACATCTAACAAGATGCAACCAGCAAGCACATCTTTCTTTTCCTTCCCCACTTGCTTCAACATTCCAAATGGACTGTTTCCTCAATGTTGCATTGGTCCACCTCTCAGCCACCCCTAGCCCTACTTCCCTTTTCTATATAACCTTCTCTTGCAGGTGCAGGAAATGCAATTGCTGCACTTTTGTCCCTTCCCTTCTCACCATTAAATTCCCAAACAAACCTTCAAGGTGAAATAGCAATTTACTTGTACTTATTCCAGTTTTCTGTATTGGTTGCTCATGATGTTATCTCCTTGAGGTTTGGGAGACCAAATGTAGACTCTGTTCAGTCCATAATCATGAACTCAAGCTTCTGATTATTTGTTTTTTAAATTCACTATCTTGTTCCCACTCTCACATTTTTATTTGCTGCAGTGTTCCAATGAAGTTCAATACAACCATAAGGAACATCAACTCTTATTTTTTTAGTTGGATGCTCTCCAATCTTCTGGTTTTATGATTGAGATCAACAATTTGGAACCATATCCATTGCCCTTGTTTTATTTTCCTTGCTAGTTCAACTTGTTTCTTTCTTAATCTCTTTCCTTTGCATTTGGATGGCTATTATACAGCACCTCGTTGACACACACATTCTTGTTCCCTTACTTGTTGCATCCCCTTGTTGTACCACAAAACTTAGGGTGGAGTGCAGGAGGAATTAAACTACACTATCATAAACCTTCCCTTTTGTTCTTCACCAGCTCCTTCACTGTACATTCCACACCCCCCCCTCCACCTTTCAAACGTGCAATTTTATAAAGTCACAGGCTTGAAATGTCTGCCCCCACCCCGAGTAGCATTAAACCACCAGAGATGGGTTTGTGAGGGGCTGGTAGTTCAGGGACTCACCATGTGACAAGAACATCTGTGCATTGTTATTTCTAAATTGCTGGAGGACACCGTCATTCAGAGGCACTCAGAGCTTGATCCAGCAACACGGCATTGTGATGGGTGTATGTGCACATGTATGAGAGAGAGAGGGTGGCTACTGTGAGCCATCTCCCTGTCCTTGCTGCAAACTTCCCAAAGCCGTTCGCCTCCCTAGCACCTCTTGCCATCAATTACCTGTTGTCCAAATCTATTCTTGATCATTATTCTTGGGTGAGTGGCATGCTACCAACAGCTACTAAATTCCCAATGACATTGCATTCGATAGAGATGCCAGTCTCTCATTGGCCATCAACTTGCAACAGGCATGACTTCCACATCCAAGATTCACGATCCCACTGCTTATCCAATACTTGAATGCCAGTTAAATCGGGTGCCGGGGGGCAGCCGGGGCAGCGGAATATTCCCAGGATTGTCTGCTTTTATTTCAGATTTCCAGCATCTGCAATACTTTGTGTTTGTCTTGTATCCATCTTGTCAACTGCACTTGCACCATGAAACAGAATTTAGTTCAGCTCTTCAGGATTTTGTGCCATTAATCGCCGTCTAGCATGCTAATCCAGTCCTCATGAGCATGAGGTGACTGGCTCTCTGCTAACCATTCATTTCAGAATTTCTTTACTTGTTCAGCTGCCATCACATCCCTTGCAGCCAGCTCATAGCTTCCTCAAACTAAACTCAATTCATTTGTAATGTGCCAGAATAGACAGTACGTTCATTCCCATTGCTCCTTCCTGTTAATTATGATGGGCTGAGATTATTAGATCTCATTGTGAAACAGACAATATACACTGGCCTATTAGTTTGAATACTTTGTTATATCACTTGCAAATTCGTAGATAAATGTCACCATGATGTCTGCTCTGGAAATGTCCTTTTGTTTTATGTTTCCTGAAAATTACTCTCTTTCCAGTTAAATTCCATTACTTTTGCTACCTACATTTTCACATTGTAGGCTAAAAGCTAATGAATAATAATTGTATTATCTGCAGCCAAATAATTGGTATGGAAAGTATGGTTAAAAGGATAAGATTCTTTCACTAGATTTTATTAGTCTTTGGAACTTTTAGGCCCACAGCTAGCGCGACTTTAGGGAGTCTTTTAATTGCTTAAAATGTGCTGCAGGACTGTGGACTCATTTCTCTCTTTATAAAACAAAAGTTGTGAGTGAAAGCTTTTTGTAAATTCATTCATACCACAGTTAATATGGTGGAAGATCAAGAACTTCTGTTCAAAAGGCCATAACAATTACTTTGATTAATTGTTCACACTGAATTATTACCCCAGAACTAAAATACTTCAACTAAAGCAAATAGCGATCACTCATATTATCTACTACCTCGATTTAAAATAAGTGCTCAATTTCTAAGCAAATCAAAAGACTAAGCAGTGAACCTGACTGGGTGGATGTGGAAAGGATGTTTCCTCTTGTGGGAGAATTGAGACTAGGGGTCATAGTTTAAAAATAAGGGGTCACCCATTTAAGAAATGGATGAGGAAAGAAAGTTTTCTCTCCAAGGGAAATAAAATTTTGGAATTCTTTTCCTTAAAAGTTAGTGGATGCAGACACTTTTAATATTTTAAAGGCCATTGTAGAAAGATTTTTGATTATCAAGGGGATGAAACATTATCAGGGGTAGGTAGAAGTGCAGAGTTGAAGTTAAAATCAGATCAACTATGATCTTATTGAATGGCAGAGCAGACTTGAAGGGCCAAGTGACGTGCCCTTGTTCCTTGTTCATTTGCTTGTATTTGCACACTTCCAGTGTTTTGCATAAAATGCAGGGCATTGAACCTGTTAGTAACACCACAAATACCAATTGTCATTTTTGATGTTAGCCCGTCAAATCATTTTAAGCCAATTCAGCACTATTTTTCAAGTAAACTGCTTGTTTCTAAAGAATTTGGAATTTATTGAATAATATATATTTCAGTTTTAAAATACCGTCTAGGAAACTAAAATTGTAACATCGTACCAAATAACTCATTAAAAGTGAAATTTTGATCCAGATTGTTGCTTTGGTTTTTGTTCATGACTTGGTTGTTGAGGAGTATATTACTTACATTACCTTTCACCCATATTTATAACTGCGTTCTGCACGATGTGGAAAAAAGTTTTGGGATGAAGTCATTTCTGGTTTCAGTTACTCCGAGGACTGTAAGTCATACAGCTGTGGGTCCTAAACTACAATTCCTGCATTCAGTGTTGACAACACATCAGCAGCAGCATAAAATGAACACGACCCAGAAAACTCTAAATGAATACAGACCATGAAAGGCTGAGCTTGCAGTCGTTCTGTATGTCTGGGCTCCAAGCAGAGATTTTTTTAAAAGATGAAATATATGAATTGGCCTTGAGAGACTATTAGTTAAGATGCATGTATATACTATACCAAGTTATTAAAGTATTAAATTTGAACGTAGAGTGGAAGCATGGTTTTTGGTAGAATACCAAGTTTTTTTCTATAATGGAGAGAACTTAATGACTTACAACCTACTGTGTAATTATAGACAAGTTGCACTTAAAAATGAGGTAAACCTATGTATCCCATTAAAATGCAAAGTTAATCGTACATTTTTACCTAACATAAAATCTGTTTTCTTGAAACTGGTGATAAATATATTTACAGAATTCATACTGTGGAAAAAAAACTAAACTTGCTAATTTCCAAAAATGAAAACCTTTCTAAAACTTTTGATATCAATCCGATTCAGTTATTGAATAATATGCTCTTTGTAGTGTACGAAATGTACCCATTTTCGTCTTCATTCACTGAATCCCTAGAACCATGTATGTTTACAGCTCAGAAGATTATTTGTCCCATTGGATCCCTGTGAATGAGGTGCCCCAATACCGGGCCTCTCGTCTCATTAATATCAAGTTATGATGGTGCAAATAACTAGTTTTCCAGCTTCTGTCTTTCAACATTCAGGTAGGTTTATATTGAAAATATTTCATGAAGAAAAAGCCAAAGGCTTCAGGGCAAATCAGTCCAAATTTGAAGATTCATGTAAGCATTAGGCACCTTACTTGCTTATTCAAAGAGACTAATGCCTATTCCAGGTGTCGGCACACCATTCCATGATGATTAACTTTCCCTTTTGAACATGTTGGATGGATTGAACAGCGTGCATATTTTCTGCCTGGGAGCCTTGGAAAACTGATCAGCATTCAAAATATGGCACAGCATGATCAAACTTTATCAACTACAGTGCTCATTCTGTCTCCTCACTGAATCAATCCAAAACCACTCTCAGTTCACTGCTCTCCTCCTGCATCCTGCACCTTGCTTTACATGTTATCTTACCTGCTTCTCCCTTAAAATACAAAGCGAACTCTGATTTTACTGTGATACCTGGATTCTATAGTGTGTTTTTTCAGTTGCTTTTTCTATTTTGATTCTGGTTCCAATTTTTGCCCTTTCTCTCTCAAAGCTTGTGCCTTCAGCTGAATTATTGATCGACTGGCACCACTGCTTGTCCGAAATGTCCCGTTTCTCCTCAGTAAGTCTAGATAGTGATTGTAGCCAGAGTATCTGACCAAGCGTCAATCATGATTGATTCAGATCCTGCATATTTTTCAAAGGGTATTGCTGGAGCAATGATTGACTATCATTGGGGCCAAATGCTACTGGCTATAGCTTTGTCTGAGATCAGCTGAGTTAGCACAATCCTAGGACTGAATCTGACTTTAGTGGGCTGTATGGCTCAGTTCAATGTTGTCATGTTAGCAAATGAGCCACTGAGGAGCTGCAAACTTTGTTCTCATAAAGGAATTCAAATATTTCACATTTGACTTCTTGTACTTAGTTCTGATTTCTATTTTGGTAGAAATAGCATGTTTTGGTAAAATCTTGGTTTCTTATCATCGGGTACAGAAGATCTCATCTTTCAATGTAGCTGCTGGTCACCCAGAGCATTAGATACTCCATTCAGTCTTCCAGCAGAACCTACCTGCCATCTTAATTGGACAGTATTCTTAGATACAGCCTCTTAATTGACCACTTCCTCAAAACAATCTCTTTGAGTGTCTTGCCATTGGCATGTTTATGTTCCTGAACTGGAATTGAGACAATCATTGCACTCAAGATCTTGAGACTAAACACCAAGGTCCTTACGTCTGTCATCACCATTAGCTATTTGCAAATGTTTATTTTTGCGGACTCTGGAAACCTTCAAGATTTTTAATACCTCCATTTAATCTTCTCTTATTATTACCTACCTGTAGCAGAACAATCCAAGCTTCTATCTAGATAACTTTAAATCTTAGATCCATTCTCTTCTGTTTGAAATGCAGTTTGCGTACTAAAAATCTGGCACAGTTTGATCAGACTGGAAGCTAAAAAAACTCCCATGTGCTTAATACTCCTGGGTACTCTATATTTCAGTTTCACTATTTGTATATCTACTATTATATTTATGCTGTTGTGCCAAATGTAGCTTTCTCTGTAAGTTCTCCAGTCTTAGATGTCAGCTCAGTTTGAGTTGTAGCATTTTTATCAGAAAGATATGGGTTCAAAGCCTAATGCAGAACTTGAGAACTTAATTTAGGTTATACTTCTGTGCAGATCTACAGGAGTGGTGCATTTTAGATGAAATGTTAAACCTTAATTGGCCATTCAGGTAAACATAGGGATTGTGTGGCATTTTTGCATAGAAGTGCCTGGGGTCCCTGACTAACTTATCATTGGTTGTAGTGTTATTTGTGCAACTTTATCAAAGTAAATAAAAGAATACTGAATCCCCCTCAAAAACAGCTCTTTGACTGTGAATCATTTTGCAATGGACTGAAGATGAGAGTTGGGTTGCATAAATGCAAAGTCTCTCATTACTGTTTGATGAAGTGTCAGTAATGCTAACATTGGCTTGGATAATGACAACCAGTATAAATAAGAGGAAGCAATGGCTGAGTGGTATTATCACTGGACTGTTAATCCAGAGACCCAGGGAATTTTCTGGGGACCCAGGTCCGCAATCCCAGAACAGCAGATGGTGGAATTTGAGTGCAATAAAAATCTGGGATTCAGAGACCAATTGTGGCTATGAATCACTGCCAACTGTTGGAAAAAAAATGCATTTGGTTTACTAATGCCATTTAAGGATGGAGTTAAGAGTGTGGTGCTGGAAAATCACAGCAGGTCAGGCAGCTTCCGAGGAACAGGAGAATTGATGTTTTGGGCATAAGCCCTTCTTTAGGAATGCTTATGCTTGAAACATTGATTCTCTTGCTCCTCAGATGCTGCCTGACCTGCTGTGCTTTTCCAGCACCACACTCTCGACTCTGATCTCCAGAATCTGCTGTCCTCACTTGCTCCCATTTAAGGACGGAAACTACCATCCTTACCTGGTCTGGCCTATATGTGACTCCAGACCCATAGCAATGTGATTGACTCTTAACTGCTCTGTGGGCAATAAATGTTGGCCCAGCCAGCAATGCCAGCCTCCTGTGAATGAAAATTTTTTTTTTAAAACAGCTGATGCTACATATAAAAAAATGCAAGAATGCCCTAGTTATAGTTTAGTAGAATTAGGAGTCATAGAATCCCTATCGTGTGGAAACAGGCCATTTGGCCCAACAAGTCCACACCAACTCTCCAAAGATTAACCCACCCAGACCCATCCCCCTACCTTTACCCCTGACTAATGCACTTAACTACACATCCCTGAACACAATGGGCAATTTAGTATGGTCAATTTACCTAACCTGCACATCTTTGGATTGTTGGAAGAAACTGGAGCACCCAAAGGAAACCCACATAGACACAGGGAGAATGTGCAAACTCCACACAGTCACCCAAGGCTAGAATCAAACCTGGGTCCCTGGCACTGTGAAGCAGCAGTGCTAACCACTGAGCACCGTGAATATTCTTAAAAGCCTCCTTTTATTTACTCAGGGGATGTGGCATGACTGTTGCCAATCCTAATTGACTTTAAAGAGGGCAGCTTGCAAAAACCACATCACTGTTGGTCATGAGTTATATGGAGGCCACAAAAGGATGGCAGATTTCCTGTTTTACAAACATTAGCAAACTAGATGAGCTTTTAGAATTTATGCTACCTTCGTGGTCACCATCACGTAAACAAACTTTATATTCAAGATTTGAAATTCGATCAGTTGTTCTGGTGGGATTCAAACTGACATCCCCATTGCATTAACACGACGCTGTCGTTTGTCCTCAAGTACTTACATGCTGCTTGTGTTGACTTCTGTAGCAATTATATGGGTAATTAGAGAACTGGTTGCCCCCTCTCCTAAATAAAGACAAGAGATGAGTAAGGGGAATCAGACTACTAGTTGAAATTATTGAGTCACTTTTGGGCCACAGTGTGCTTTCAGTGGTTATCATCCAGAAATGATAGATATTGCAGTAGGACAGCGAATGAGGTGACTGTCAAACATAAATATCTGATCCCTGAAGTGACTGACTTCATAGACTCTGTATTAAATGTCCCGATACAATAACATACTGGACACAGATTCTGAATATTCTTGAGTGGATGTATGTCTTCAAATATTTATTCAGAGTGTAATTTCTCTCTCGTCACAGGTTGTTCTGGTTCAGTACACTTTATGTTTTACAAGATATTTATACCTTTATGAATATCTTGTTAGAGTCACAGAGTCACAAAGATGTACAGCACAGAAACAGACCCTTCGGTCCATCTCGTCCATGCTGACCAGATATCCCAACCTAATCTAGTCCCACCTGCCAGCACCCGGCCCATATGCCTCCAAACCTTTCCTATTCATATACCCATCCAGATGCCTTTTAAATGTTGCAATTATACCAGCTTCCATCACTTCCGCTAGCAGCACATTCCACACATGCACTATCCTCTGTAAGAAAAGGTTGTGCCTCAGGTCTCTCTTATGTCTTTCCCCTCTCACCCTAAACCTGTGTTTTCTAATTCTGAACTCCCCCACCCCAAGGGAAAAGACTTTGTCTATTTATCCTATCCATGCTCCTCATGATTTTATAAACCTCGATAAGATCACCCCTCAGCCTCCAACACTCCAGGGAAAACAGCCCCAGCGTGTTCAACCTCTCCCTATAGCTCAACTCCTCCAACCCTGGCAACATCCTTGTAAATCTTTTCTGAACCCTTTCAAGTTTCACAACATCCTTCTGATAGGAAGACCAGAATTGCACAAAATATTACAAAAGTGGCCTAACCAATGATCTGTACAGCCGCAATATGGCCACCCAACTCCTGTACTCAATACTCTGACCAATAAAAGAAAGCATACCAAATGCCTTCTTCATTATCCTATCTATCTGCAACTCCACTTTCAAGGAGCTATGAGCCTGCACTCCAAGGTCTCTTTGTTCAGCAACACTCTCTAGGACCTTACCATTAAGTGTATACGTCCTGCTAAGATTTGCTTTCCCAAAATGCAGCACCTCACATTTATCTGAATTAAATTCCATCTCCCACTTCTCAGCCCATTGGCCCATCTGGTCCAGATCCTGTTGTAATCTGAGGTAACCCTCTTCGCTGACCACTACACCTCCAATTTTGGTGTCATCTGCAAACTTACTAACTGTACCTCTTATGCTCGCATCCAAATCATTTATGTAAATGACAAGAAGTAGAGGACCCAGCACCGAACCTTGTGGCACTCCACTGGTCACAGGCCTCCAGTCTGAAAAACAACCCTCCACCACCACCCTCTGTCTTCTATCGTTGAGCCAGTTCCATATGCAAATGGCTAGTTCTCTCTGTATTCCGTGAGATCTAACCTTGCTAATCAGTCTCCCATGAGGAACCTTGTCGAACACCTTACTGAAGTCCAGATAGATCACATCTACCGCTCTACCCTCATCAATCCTCTTTGTTACTTCTTCAAAAAACTCAATGAAGTTTGTGAGACATGGTTTCCCATGCAGTAAGCCATGTTGATTATCTCTAATCAGTCCTTGCCTTTCCAAATGCATGTGCATCCTGTCCCTCAGGACATTTCAAGACATCCAGCATTTCCTCCCCTATAATATGGACATTTTTCTAGATGTCACCATCTATTTCCCTATATTCCATATCTTCCACGTCCTTTTCCACAGCAAACACCAATGCAAAACACCATTTAGTATCTCCCACATCTCTTGTGGCTTCACACAAAGGCTGCATTGCTGAGCTTTGAGGGGCCCTATTCTCTCTTAGATATCCTTTTGACCTTAATGTATTTGTAAAAATCCTTTGGATTCTCCTGAACTCTATTTGCCAACGCTAACTCATGTCCCCTTCTTGCCGTCCTGATTTCCCTCTTAAGTATACTCCTATTGACTTTATACTCTTCTAAAGATTCTTTCTATCTATCCTGCCTAACTGACATATGCTTCCTTATTTTTCTTAACCAAACCCTCAATTTCTTTAGTCATCCAGCATTCCCTATACCTACCAGCCTTTCCTTTCACCCTGACAGGAACATACTGTCTCTGGACTCCTCGTTATCTCATTTCTGAAGGCTTCCCATTTTCTAGCCATCCCTTTACCTGCGAACATCTGCCCCCAATCAGCTTTTGAAAGTTCTTACCTAATACTGTCAAAATTGGCCTTCCTCCAATTTAGAACTTTAACTTTTAAATCTGGTCTATCCTTTTCCATCACTTTTTTAAAACTAATAGAGTTATGGTCACTGACCCCAAAGCGCTCCCCCACTGACACCTCAGTCACCTGCCCTGCCTTATTTTCCAAGAATAGGTCAAGTTTTGCACCTTCTGTAGTAGGTATATCCACATACTGAATCAGAAAATTTTCTTGTATATGCTGAACAAGTAAGTCTCCATCTAAACTCTTAACACGATGGCAGGCCCAGTCTACGTTTGGAAAGTTAAAATCCCCTATCATTACCACCCTATTATTCTTACAGATAACTGAGACGTCCTTACAAATTGGTTTCTCAATTTCCCTCTGACTATTAGGGGGTCTATAATACAATCCCATTAATGTGCTTATCTCTTTCTTATTTCTCATTTCCGCCAAAATAACTTCCCTGGATGTATTTCCGGGAATATCCTCCATCAGTACAGTTGTAATGCTATCCCTTATCAAAAACACCACTCCCCCTCCTCTCTTGCCTCCCTTCCTGTCCTTCTTGTAACATTTGTATTCTGGAACATTAAACTGTCAGTCCATCTCTGAGCCATGTTTCTGTAATTGCTATGGTATCCTTGGAGAACACTCTACATCCTCTCTGAGACATCCTTGATCCTGGCACCAGGGAGGCAACACACCATTCTGATTTTTCGCTGCTGGCCACTGAAACGTCTGTCTATGCCTCGGACTAGAGAGTCCACTAACACAACCGATCTCTTGGAACCCATTGAACCCTTCACTATATTAGAGTGAGTCTCGATACCAGAAACTTGGCTGTTCATGCTATATTCCCCTGAGAATCCATCATCTCGTACATTTGCCTTTACAGTAATTGACATTGAGTGTCAGTTTCAGTACCAGGGACTAGAAGGGCACATGCCAAGCATTCTATAAACTGAATAATTAAAATGCAAAATTAAGGAAGTATAATTTTCTTCAAAGAGGATAACATTCTCATAGCATTAGTCTCGAACATCCATTTGCTGGATTTTGTGATGCATCTTATTTCCCATGTCCCTGGATAAAATGTCAGCAGGGAATTTGTCATGATCTCAAAGGCTGACCTCATGCATTTCTGCCATTACTATCCGTGTTATTTATGTTAATGTGGCCATTCAATCCCTATCTCAATTGAAAATCCCAACTTAGGGAGCTACCAGAAAATTGCATTACTGATATCTTTGTTGTCCCAGTGCTGCTACCAAGAAGATGGCTACTGCTAGGACCACTGCAGTCCTACCACACTGAAGATGTCAGGTAGCTCCAGGTTTGTGAGACTCATAGAGGCCTGTCAATCTGTATTGATGAAGAGGTAATTGGGGTTAGAGAGCCAAACTCAGGTGGTCACACAGAATGGTTAAAAAGGAGACGATCGTGAGGGATGATACAGCCAATGGGCCCATGGTGCCCGCAACAAAGTTCCCTCCCCTCCCTTGTCAAACGCTAGCCTGGGAAACATGTTGGGCCAAAGGGCCTGTTTCCATACTGTAGAGAATCTAATCTAATCTAAACTGAAGTCTCCCCCAGCTATCAAAAAAATATCAAAATAAAATACCAGTGAACTATCTCCACAGAGGCTGGTATCCTGTAACCAAATCACCATTTATTTACATGCGGAAAGTCTTCGACACTGATCCAGCTCCCTCCCTCAGAGCCGGTTCTAAGAGTGAACAGGATGTCTGACACTCCTTTATAGATTCACAGTCATACTGTCATACAGCACAGAAACAGAACTTCAGTCCAATCAATCAATGCCAAACATAATCCCAAACTAAACTAGTCCTACATGCCTGCCTGCCTGCTCCTGGCCCATATCCCCCAAATCTTTCCAATTCATGTATCAATCCAAATGTATTTTATTTTTTTATTTTTTTTTATTTTTATTTTTTTTCCCCGAGTGGCTTGTGACACTCTTGTTTTTTTTTTTTCCTTTCTTTCACACAACATTGCCCTTCACAAAAGGCAATGCTGTGTGAAATCTCCTGTTTTATTTTAACCCCCACACTACCACCTAACTGCAGTAGTGCTTATTTTTCCCCAGCACCCATGGTATGTGTGTGCAGGTGTGAGACACAGTGAGAGACACAAACTGTATGAATCCTTATTCAATTTCCACCACCAGGAAGATAGGAAAACACCCGAGGGCCAGTCCAAATGTCTTTTAAACATTGCCCTGATTGGACCAGATTAACATCCCCAGTCAGGGAGTTCCTATTCTATGAGGTCCACCTGGCTGAGTTCGTTACAATCACTACAACCGGAAGTTGCAAAAGGAGGCCATTAAATGCCCACTTAAGAGTTCACCAGGACCAAAGGTGGACAGGCTACCCAACGTCTTCGCTATAAATTTCAGTCATCGGGTGATGAGTAGGTGACAACAAGTGCTGAAGTTTACATATCCATTGCCTTCAAATCCACCAGCAGAGGAGTATAAAATTCAGCTGCATGTCATGGATGCACGTGGACAGTAGTGTTTCAATAAAAAATTGGGATCAGAAGCAAAGTTTCACACAAACGTTTTTTTACATATAATGAAGGCCAATGACAATAGCCTCAGAGTAAGGAAGAATAAGAGTTTTGGGGCACAGCTGGTTATTATTGTTGGCTATTATTGCTGGCTAAGCAAAAATTCAATCCCATCCTTAACTGCCCTTCAGAAGGTGGTGAGCTTAAATCATTTCATCTTTGGGAGTGGGGGCACTCACGGTGCTCCGAGGGAGGGAGTTTTGACCCTGTAACAGTGAAGGAATTGTGATAAAGTTTCAAGTCAGAATGTTAGCTGAGTGTTCCCAGCCCCCTGAATGATGTGGGCAATACCGAGTCATTTGGAAAATATGGTGAGATTTGAAAACTGAGATTTATGATGTCAAGAAAAGAATGTCTGATATTTCCCACAATGTTGGAACAATGAAACAAGTCTCACTAGTGAACAGTTCAAGGTCCTTTTGAATTCATTATTACCTTTTGCTTTTAAATTTAAATTCAGTTTGCTATTCTCCCATACAGTGGAGGCAAATTAGACAGTGACATTATCCAAATGAAAGCCAGAGCAGGTACCTGGAAGCTCCACCTTGCTACATACTTCTCCAGGCCTCCATCTTATCCAACAATCAACAATCCACAATATCTCAGTCATACTCCTGTATCCTTCACCTATGGAGGTAGACATTGGACACACAGTAGCATCGCCACAGTAGCACATATCCGACTCACTGAGTAAACAGCTCTCCACTCCAATGCTGCACTTTGGAATGCACCAATGCATTGTCACGGAATGCTGTTGCTAGGATGTTTGCATGCAGGAACAAGCATCCATTTCATGGCTTAGAGTAATATGTATCTCAAGGATCTTATCTGGCTCTCTTAGACCTACTCACTTTGCATCTACTTGGATGTTGCCTTGCCTTTTTGTACCTTGCAACCTTCTTCAGAATTGACAGGTTCACTGTACATCTGTCTTGCTTTGCCTTTTAGTACAAGAACAAAGCCAGGCAGCTTATCACAGTTGCTAGCAATGATCAGTCAAGAGAGTAGACCGGTTGCTAAATGCCATCGTGTTACGTCAGTCTCACAACTTCACCATGTGCCAGCAGTTTGCATGGCAAACACACTGAGTACACTTCAACCAGATGGCTATTTCTCAAAGTCTGAGTGAAGTAGTCCTCAGTCGAGTCAAGGGAGACTGTCATCAGTCAGAGGTACCGGCTCAATAAGTCAAGGGAATCATTAATATCTGTCCAGGGGGTTGGTCAGTCAGGTGCTTGGGCAATCAGGGTCAGGTGTTCTATGACATTGCAGCCCAGGGAGTTCATTCAGAGGTCCGGTCACTCATCAATTGGTTATCCTGCCAAGTTGGTTGAAGAGGTGACTTATGGCCAGCCCTGAACATCAATAAATGTTTCTAGGATTGGGGAAAGAGTTGCATTCCATTATACAGGGTTCTAACATAATAGAAATGGGTAATCTCTGTAACTTTATTCTTGCAGCTGTAGTTACTAAGCAGTTGGTCAGATGGATAATAATGACAACACAATAATAAATGTGAGATTCTATTTCTAGTAACCTGTCTTCCATTTGCCCTTGGAAGCTTTTCTTTTTATTTCCCTCCCATCACATGCACCATGAAGGGCTGTTCATGTTTGGCAGTGAGTGACCTGATGCACATTGAGCTTTACATATGGCACCAACATCAAAATCCCACAAGGTCCTGGCAGAGGTGAGTGCTGCTACTGCAGGTCAATGCACACCATGGATACATGGCTCATTCATAATAAATTGAGCTGCAGGGAATTGTGTGAAAGAACCCAAAAGAGTTCACAGAAAGTAGTCCTCCATGAAATGTCCTGCAATTGACACTTAATTGATTTTTGGTAAGGTTCAGTCCAGTGTGTGGCATGCAGGGGAACTTAGTTGAAAATAACAAACTGATTTGTGAGCCTGAGGTGTTCAGAGGGCTGGATATCTGCAGTTGGACATGCCTTGCCTTGGTTCCATGATAACACTCTTGCTGCAAAGTACTCTGACTCTAACAAAAAGCTTGCATAAATACAAATGTAAAATGCTGCAGGTCTATATATTTGAAATAGGAACAGAAAATTCTGAATGTACCCAACAGGCCTGGCAACATCTTTTAAAGGCAGTTTCAGGGTCGATGAACTTCTATGAGAGTCCTTGAAATGGATTTTGTTCTACATACTGCTTTAATAATAGCCCTTGATTAACCTTGGCAACAACCCTAACCCTACTCGCTAGGAATCAGTTTAATAAATGACGTTTTCTTTAGTTTTATGCTTAATGGAAGTTATATCCCAGTGCTGACTACAACACTTACTTACAGGGATAGCAATATTCAAAACATATAAAATGTGCACCTTTGAGGAGCCCTACTCATTGATCTTGAACAAATGATTGAGTTTTCTGCCAAGCTGTATTTCAACATTAAAAACTTTAAGTATAGGTACTTCAGCAGATCATCCAAGACATTTCAAAATGGGGTGAAATTTAGATGGCATTGTACAGATATTCCTGGCAGGAAAGTGAGAATCTAGTTTTATTGTACTTGCTTTAGTGAAGTATTGAGAAAACCGCTTCAAACCAGTGTTGGATATCTGTCCCATTGAAATCAAGTTTAAAAACAATGCATGCTTTTAGTTTTGAATTGAGTTTTACACAGATTTGAGGTGTTATGTAGTTAAAATAAAATAAAATTTTTAAAAAAGCTACAGTGAGGTCTGCTTGTCTGGACTTCCTCAATGTCCTATTATAATCAGTATTCTCTTGTAGATGTGTCGAAAGAGATAGTGAAACACATTTAATCATGTGAAGTTTAGATGTTATCTATAAAATAAAACAATCCTATTGTGCTGCAATATGATATGACATTTATCAGATAGGATGATAACATTATGACCAGAACCACTTCTTCCTCCCCACAACTTCAATAAATCTACCTTATTCAAGAACTTCATGCACACAGTACCACACTTACAGCCTGCCCTGTGGAATTGAACCAGAGAGAGCAGTTTTTCTTTCTGTATAGTGGCTGATAGAAAATTTCACGAGATTAATTTTTTTGTCTTTTTATGGAATCACGGAACTAAATATCAAACTAGTTACATGACTCACTCATAAAACAAAGCAGTATTCAGGGCCATCCCTACTAAAGGGACTGTTTATCACTGCCAAGGGTATTTTAAAGATGGTGGACAGGCAGTGATGAGGTGACAAGCAGCTCAAATGAAAGAGTGGGTAGTATTTGTTCTAGCACTAATTCCTATTAAAACCACCGACAAAAAACTCCTTTGAGTAATTACAATAAAATGTTGTCTACATTTACTTGACAACAGATGATGTAGTAAGGAATACTGATTTCTATATGTAGCATTGGGAATGAAATCCTTCATAACATTGTTTGATTTTCTAATTTCTGTTATCATGAGCAGAATCTTACTTCTCTTTGGGCTAAGTCCAGAGCTGAATCAAATGTTTTTTGTTTTGCAGAGACTAATGCCACAAAGCCTAGTGAGTTTTCTATCTTTGTCTTAATACATTTACCTCATTAATTGTCTACTCCATTCAATGGTGTCCTTTATGTTTGATTGCGGTCCCATCTTACCATGCACCATTCCCAGAACAACTCGCCACTCAAAGGAATAGAGGAACAGGAGTAGGCCATTCAGTCTCTCAAGCCTGTTCCACACCATTTAATGAGAACGTGGCTAACCTGTGACCTAACTCCGTACACCTTTGGCCAATATCCCTTACCACCTTTGCTTAATAAAGGGGATATCACAGACTTCATTGGTATTCCTTGCATCAGTGCCATATTTTGAAGCCTGTTGTGCACCCAGATAAGTACTTTAAACCAAAACTGTCCTGTGCAGTTCCTGATATTTGTTCTGAAAATGGCAGAGACAGGGAAATTGGCAACCCCCTGTGTGGGCAGGAATCTGGAGGTCCTGCTGAATGGGATGGTTGCCTTCCCCCAGGATAAGTCATGAAGACCATGACAACAGACCATGCCAGCCTGATCTGAAGTTGCCACCTGCATCCCTGCAGTTTGAGCCATCTAGAGGAATGAACAGCCCTGTAGCAGTGTAGGTGCTGCCACATTTTCTCTCTTACTGGTATTATCATTAGATCTATTAATCTAGAGACCGCAGTAATGATCTGGGGTCCTGGGATCAAATCCTGCCATAGAGGATGGCGGAATTCAGTGTCTAATGATAACTGTGAAGTCATTGTTGGTAAAACCCACCTGGTTCACGAATGTCCCTTAAAGAAGGAAACTACCGTCCTTACTTGGTCTGGTCCATATGTGTCTCCAGACCCACATCAATGTGGTTGATTCTTAACTGCCCTCTGGGCAATTAGGAATGGGCAATAAATGCTGGCCCAGACAGCAATGCCCTCATCCTGTGAATAGATAAAGAAACCTGCCTCTGTACTCACCTCCCACTAAGGCTTATTAGATTAGATTACTTACAGTGTGGAAACAGGCCCTTCGGCCCAACAAGTCCACACTGACCCACCAAAGTGCAACCCACCCATACCCCTACATTTACCCCTTCACCTAACACTATGGGCAATTTAGGATGGCCAATTCATCTGACCTACACATCTTTGGACTGTGGGAGGAAACCCACGCAGTGAGTCGCCTGAGGCGGGAATTGAACCCGCGTCTCTGGTGCAGTGAGGCAGCAGTGCTAACCACTGTGCCACTGTGCCACCCACCTGAAGAAGGGCTTATGCCTGAAACATCGATTCTCCTGCTCCTTGGATGCTGCCTGACCTGCTGCCCTTTTCCAGCAACACATTTTTCAACATAGAATTTTCTCAACATCTCAATTGTTTGATGCATTTGGCAAGATAGAAAGTTGAATATTATGAAGTCAAGTTGCCACCCAGATTGATAGGATTGTTAAGAAGGCATGTAGTGCGTTGGGCTTTCATTAATAGGGGGATTGAGTTTAAGACCCAGGAGGTTATGCTGCAGCTCTATAGAGTCCTGGTTAGAAAACACTTGGAATATTGTGTTCAGTTCTGCTTGCCTCATTATAGGAAAGATGTGGAAGCTTTAGAAAGAATGCAGAGGAGATTTACCAGGATATTGCCTGGATTGGAGGGTATGTCTTATGAAGAAAGGTTGAGGAAGCTAAGGTTTTTCTCATTGGAGCATAGAAGGATGACAGGTGACTTGATAGAGATGTACAAGATGTTGAGAGGAATAGATAGAGTGAATAAATAGAGACTTTTTTCCCATGGCAGAAATGTCTATCGAAAGGGGGCATAATTTTAAGGTATTTGGATATGTCAGTGGTAGGTTCTTTGCTCAGAGAGTGGTGGGTGCGTGGAATGAACTGCCCACAGTGGTAGTAGAGTCAGATACATTAGACACATTTAAGTGACTTTTGGATAGGCACATGGAAGTTAGTACAATGAACAGTATGTAGCTTAGTCTGAGTTTAGAGTTGGATAAAAGGACGGCACAACATCGAGGCCAAAGGGCCTGTACTTGCTGTACTTTTCTTTGTTCTATGTTCTGAACTGGGCCATCAACAAGGCAGTTAACAAGCACTATGCCCTTGATTTGGCAGCTCACCTCTGACTAGCAAGAAACTCACCAATCACCGAGCATTTTGAAAAGCATAAAAGATGGATTGAGATACTCTTAATTTTGAGATCAACCTCACCTGATTTCTCACCCAGTTCTGCTGCAAATTCCATGTCGTACAGATGGATCCCGATCAGATTCCACCCCATGTGTTCTTCACGAACGACATAAACTGAGTGCTACTTCATGTTTGTGAATTCATCTCTTTATCAAAATATTTTACTGATGTGAGGATTTGCTAAAAAGTTTTAAAAATATAAATTTGTATGTGTCTTCGGTAAGCAAACCTAGTGAGGACACAGTTTGCCTTGCTTCCTGTAGTAGCACAACTGTAAGCTGGCTGAAGGTGAAGTGATTCCAATGAAAGCAGGCAATTGCACCAACTGCAATGTTTGTGATTCATGAAGTGTTTATGTAATGAAAGTGAAATTCCAGCAGAAATGACATACTAGACTCTTGAAGAAATTTAATTGTTTGAGTTTGGCAGAAAATGAAACGAGCTTTCTCCTCTCTTTCTGTGCTTGATTTTTTCCTTTCTTGTTATTTTTGAACAGGATACTTTTATTTCTTAGTAAGATTAATCTTTCAGCTCTTTTTCTTTTATTGTGTTCCTCCATTTTGCCCTCCTGTCATTTATCCAATAGTTTATACAACTTGGAACTGGTCCTTCCCATCAGCCATTGCTGTGGCGGCTTGTAATCTCCTGAGAATGAATTGCTTCTTGAACCTCTAGAATTCCTGTCTCTTTGCACCAGCATATCTTGGCTCTACTCCTCACAGCAGGAGGCCTGGGTGATACACATGTTCGAAGTAAACACATAAAAATTAAAGCTGTTCAAAGAAGAAGTGAAGATTTGTTGTATTCTTAGTTTTGCGGATGAAGAAATACAAATGGCCCAACATAACACTTTTTTGTATCGTTAATCTGTTTTATTTTATTACAAAAAAGCGACAGTTATGCACAGAGAGAGACTCCATCCCAGCAAATCCCCTGTAGACTTGTCAAGTCTCATTAATTTCAATGAAACCAACTTTTTTTATGAAAAACGATTGATTTCTCTGTTTCACTGTAAGAACATAAACAAATGCCTCTTTATGTAAATAGGTTCTCAGTTTAACTCCCTGCTTTTCCCATTTTTAAAAAAATCTATTTAACCTTCACAAGCAAAACAGTGCATTGCTTTATACTTGTTAAGTATTATTTTTATTGTTTGTTATGAACACATTCGTACAAGACAACTCAAATCTATTTGAGAATTTGTCCTCCCTAGCTTGTAAGCATTAAAACTGTCCCCAATCCCCCAAGAGTAACCGAACAAGTTATTATTTTGCTCTATGTAATGCAATGGTGACTTTGGACACCCACAAGTATCTGTGGAGGCTAGTTGAAGACAGTTGCACTAACAATTTGTCACATTGTACTTGAATTTGAATCCTTCCTCATGGTTGTTCAGACAAGTGGGCCATTGATAACTGATGATTTTAATGGGCATTAAAACCAATAATTAATTAATCAGTAAAGTCCTAGTTATCCAAGCAAAGATATTTATATTCTTTATTGTCAATTTTTAATGCTAATAATGTTCTAAGAAGGAACAAATATTCCTATAAGTGATATGATGATATTTAGTCAAGGATCATTTGCTTCAATTGATTGAATAATTATACAACTACAAGAAATATAGCTGACATTGGGAGAAATCTCCTATTAATAATGGCAAAACATAAGCATTGTACACACAAATTAAATAACTAGAAGCTAACATTATACCAGTGGAATTTGTCAGGTCACTGCTGGTCTATTGTTGGAATGGTACCCTGCTGATTTAGAAAAAAAGCTTAAATGTATCATTGTTTTTTGAGAATAAACAGTTATATTAATGCCAGTGACTGGAGGAAATGCCAAAACTGTTAGTGAAGTAGAACATCAGGGCTTCTAGTCTTTTATTGATCTGTTAGTACTGGGCCTGGATTAATGATGAAAAATTGTAAACTTCATTCTCAAAACATACAATTTCACCAATATAACTGCTGTTTTAAAGGTTACTCAAATGTTGTGTACAATGTTCATAAAAGAAATGCAATTTTCTGAGTGTATATATCACATCCTTTCATCAGCAGTGCTGTAAATGATATGTGTGACGCCTGGAAAATGGTTAATGTAACACTCCTGTTTAAGAAGGGAGGAAGGCAGAAGACAGGAAAGGTTAGACCAGTTAGCTTGACCTCAGTCATTGGTAAGATTTTAGAGTCCATTGTTAAGGATGAGATTGCAGAATATTTGAAAGTGCATGGCAAAATAGGGACGAATCAGCATGGCTTTATCGAGGAAAAGTTTTTCCTGACAATTCCGTCGGAATTCTCTGAAGAGGTACCAAGCAGGTTCGACAAAGGACAGCCAGTGGACATGACATATTTGGATTTCAAAGATGGCCTTTGAGAAGATGCCACACAGGAGGTTGGGCAATAAGGTAAGAGTCCATGGTGTTAAGGGCAAGGTACATGGATAGAGGGTTGGCTCTTCATCAGGAAGAAGTCAAAATGTTGACTCTCCTGCTCCTTGGATACTGCCTGACTAGCTGTGCTTTTCCAGCGTGATACTTTTCGACTGATCTCCAGCATCTGCAGTCCTCACTTTCTCCTAGAGGACTGGCTGACTGGCAGAAGGCAGGGAGGGGAGATAAAGGGGTCTTTTTCAGCATTGCAGCCAGTGTCTAGTGGAGTGCTGCAGGGGTCACTGTTGGGACAACAACTATTCACGTTATATATTAATGATCTGCACAAAGGAACTGAGAGCATTGTTGCTATGCTTGAAATGACACAAAGATAAATAAGGAGCAGGTAAGGTTGTGGAAGCGAGGAGCCTGCAGAATGACTTGAACAGATGAGGAGAGTGGGCAAAGAAATGGCAGATGGAATATGATGTTGGAAAGTGTGTCATTATGCATAGAGGCTTAGACTATTTTCTAAATGGGGAAAGGCTTCAGAAATCTGAAGCACGAAGGTACTAGGGAGTCCTTGCTCTGGATTCTCTTAAGGTCAACATACTGGTTCAGTTGGCAGTTAGGAAGGCAAATGCAATATCAGCATTCATTTCAAGAGGGCTAGAATACAAGAGTAGAAATGTACCATTGAGCCTGTGCAAGGTTCTGGTCAGACTGTATTTGAACTAATGTGAGCAATTTTGGAGCCAATATCAAAGGAAGGATGTGTTGGCATTGGAGAGTGTCCAAACAAGGTTTACAAGAATGATCCTGGGGAATGAAGGGCCTGTCATTTGAAGAGTGGTTGAGGATCTGGGTCTGCACTGAATGGAGTTTAGGAAGATGGCAGGGGGAGGAATCTGGTGGACATTTACTGAGAGGCCTGGACAGAGTAGACGTGGAAAACATGCTTCCACTCGTAGCAGAGATTAGGACCTGAGGGATCAGCCCCAGAGTGAAGTGATGTGAATTGAGATGAGGTAGAATTTTTTCAGCCAGAGGATGGTTAATCTGTGGAATTCATTGCTGCAGAAGGCTGTGGAGGCCAGGTCATTGAGTGTATCTAAGACAGAGACAGACAGGTTCTTGTTGGTAAGACGATCAAGGATTATGGGGAGAAGGCAGAAGAATGGCATTGAGAAACACACCAGATCTGTGGGAATGACAGAGCAGACTCAATGGGACCAGTGGCCTAATTCTGCTCCAAAGCCTTATGGTCTAATGGCTGAAAACAACATTCTTCTGCCGTAATGTGCCTACTTGTTATGCAGCAATCAAAAACAGTTACATTTTTGTCCTCTCTTTCAAGGAGAATGGGACTTAATATTTAAAGTGTGTAATATCAACAAACAATTTTTGCCTTCCAATTTATATTGTTTTTACACAGGTGTTAAACCATTTAAACAATGTCACTGACAGTAATGTACAGACCATTCACATCATATACACATTACCTTTATGACCTTTAAAATCACTAAAATATTTCATGATGCAGGGTAAGAAATGTATTGGCTTCGCCACCATCTTATCACCATATAATTTAAATTCAACAAAGTACCATAGGTTGAGTTGCTTAAGTTGAATATTAATTTCAGGCTAAGTTATGTTTAACATCATTCTGTAAAGTTTGTGCGAAGATTTGTAGCTCGGGTGCTCATTGTTGTGGTTCTGTTTGCCGAGCTGGAAGTTTTTGTTGCAAACGTTTCGTCCCCTGGCTAGGCGACATCATCAGTGCTTGGGAGCCTCCTGCGAAGCGCTTCTTTGATGTTTCCTCCGGTGTTTATAGTGGTCTGTCCCTGCCGCTTCCGGTTGTCAGTTTCAGCTGTCCGCTGTAGTGGTTGATATATTGGGTCCAGGTCGATGTGTTTGTTGATGGAGTTTGTGGATGAATGCCATGCCTCTAGGAATTCCCTGGCTGTTCTCTGTCTGGCTTGCCCTATGATAGTAGTGTTGTCCCAGTCAAATTCATGTTGCTTGTTGTCTGCGTGTGTGGCTACTAAGGATAGCTGGTCGTGTCGTTTCGTGACTAGTTGATGTTCATGTATGCGGATTGTTAGCTGTCTTCCTGTTTGTCCTATATAGTGTTTTGTGCAGTCCTTGCATGGGATTTTGTACACTACATTAGTTTTGCTCATGCTGGGTATCGGGTCCTTCGTTCTGGTGAGTTGTTGTCTGAGGGTGGCTGTTGGTTTGTGTGCTGTTATAAGTCCTAATGGTTGCAGTAGTCCAGCTGTCAGTTCTGAAATGCTCCTAATGTATGGTAGTGTGGCTAGTCCTTTTGGTTGTGGTATGTCCTCGTTCCATAGTCTTTCTCTTAGGCATCTGTTGATGAAGTTGCGCGGGTATCCGTTTTTGGCGAATACCTTGTATAGGTGTTCCTCTTCTTCTTTTTGCAGTTCTGGTGTGCTGCAGTGTGTTGTGGCCCTTTTGAATAGTGTCCTGATGCAGCTTCGTTTGTGTGTGTTGTGTGATTACTTTCATAGTTTAGGACTTGGTCTGTGTGTGTGGCTTTCCTGTATACCCTTGTAGTGAATTCTCCGTTCGGTGTTCTCTGTACCATCACGTCTAGGAATGGGAGTTGTCTATCCTTTACTTCTTCTCTCGTGAATTGGATTCCTGTGAGTGTGGCGTTGATGATCCGATGTGTTTTTTCTATTTCCGTGTTTTTAATGATTACAAAGGTGTCATCGACATATCTGACCCAGAGTTTGGGTTGAATTTGTGGTAGGACTGTTTGTTCTAACCTTTGCATAACTGCCTCTGCTATGAGTCCCAACACACACAAACGAAGCTGCATCAGGACACTATTCAAAAGGGCCACAACACACTGCAGTACACCAGAACTGCAAAAAGAAGAAGAGGAACACCTATACAAGGTATTCGCCAAAAACGGATACCCGCGCAACTTCATCAACAGATGCCTAAGAGAAAGACCAAGGAACGAGGACATACCACAACCAAAAGGACTAGCCACACTACCATACATCAGGAGCATCTCAGAACTGACAGCCAGACTACTGCAACCATTAGGACTTATAACAGCACACAAACCAACAGCCACCCTCAGACAACAACTCACCAGAACGAAGGACCCGATACCCAGCATGAGCAAAACTAATGTAGTGTACAAAATCCCATGCAAGGACTGCACAAAACACTATATAGGACAAACAGGAAGACAGCTAACAATCCGCATACATGAACATCAACTAGCCACGAAACGACATGACCAGCTATCCTTAGTAGCCACACACACAGACAACAAGCAACATGAATTCGACTGGGACAACACTACCATTATAGGGCAAGCCAGACAGAGAACAGCCAGGGAATTCCTAGAGGCATGGCATTCATCCACAAACTCCATCAACAAACACATCGACCTGGACCCAATATACCAACCACTACAGCGGACAGCTGAAACTGACAACCGGAAGCGGCAGGGACAGACCACTATAAACACCGGAGGAAACATCAAAGAAGCGCTTTGCAGGAGGCTCCCAAGCACTGATGATGTCGCCTAGCCAGGGGACGAAACGTTTGCAACAAAAACTTCCAGCTCGGCAAACAGAACCACAACATCATTCTGTAAAGATACTGGTTAATTGTTTATTTAAATATCATACTCTGATGTAGGTGCAAAATGGGAATTTGTTATGGAGCTGTTCTTGAGTATAAGGTGACTCAGATTGTGGGAACCTATCTTGGATATTTCATCTTTAACCCTTCCCCACTGGATCAGGTCTCCAGACTTTCGTAAAGGACTTATTGACAAGTCTGGTTTCCTGAAAAAAAAATGCTTGACTTTGGATGTGTTGCCTGAAGCCAGTGCCAGGGTAAGGTAACAGCCTTGCTTTTATAGCGACCTCTTTCACCACACCCTTCTGCTATCCCAGATTATGTAAGTTATTCCTTCTAACGGATCATATTTCCACAACCACTCTTATCTCAATTTTAATTGTTCTACTGTATATCCCTTTGGTATGTTTGATGATCAAACAAATGATGTCGATCATAAAATAAAGAAGGCAGGAGAATTAATTTTGTATCTTCTCAAACTGTCTTTAATTTAAATGTAGCTTTGATATCTAGTATATAAATGGATTCATAATCACACAACTGGATTTGTTAGGTTCCAATATTTGTAATAACTAGTACAGATAATTATTTATTTATTGATTATTTGATTTTGTGTTCAGATCTAATTCCTTCAGGTTATATTTGCCATTTTATTTCATTACTTGTGGTATTTCATTCTTTCCATGTTTAAAAATGAAAGTGGTGGAATCTAAACTTTACTCATCTTTCTTATCAAGCATTTTATACCATTATTTTTGACATGCAAAGTTTGATAACTTATTATTATTGAATTAAGTCTACACTACAGCATTAATAACAGAATATTTAAAATAGCATTCCTTATTTTAAAGGAAATGATACTGCATTTATTCTGCTAGCTAGTTTTCAGATTTAAAATATCACTTTCTCTGGATTATTGTCGACATAAGAAGTTTATTATCAAATTGATATAATGTGACTAATTTTTTTTAATGAAACTGGTGTTCTTAATCAGTCATTATTCTAGTGCCTGAATCCTGCTGTATAGAAATACTGCAAAGTATCCTTGAGTTGCATTAAGATATGGTGTGAATAAACACCAAATTCATGCTGTACATACTTCACCTTGACTCAGATTTATTTAGCTTCATGAGTGGATAACAGCTCTGTTCTTTATTGTGTTTTTACAATCAAAATTGCAGCAGGTACAGAATTGTTAACTGTTTGAATTCCAAGTCCCCCTGTTCTTCCCTTGGGCTGAGTGACCTCCCAATTAGAGTGATAGGCGTTTTTGACTTGCAGCCAGATGGTGTGAATTCATATCTTAGGCTACCTGTCACTCCACACTATTTACTTGAGATTGGTGAGCGTTTGTCAAGTTATGGAGTACAATGTAGATATGAGGTACTCTAACATCCTGGAGTGGAAAATCATTCATTTGACCAATAATCTTTTGGGTTTTGACAGACAAAGTCTAAGGTATTATTTGTCTTGTGTTGTTGGCTAAAAGATGAAGAAGAAGGAAAGCAGGGAGAATGTCTAATGTTGAATTAGCTCCTATTAACATTATTATTTATTGAATTTCTTTTACATGTATGTTTTTTCTTAAAAATGGATTTGCTCGTAAAATAAGTAAATCATCCAAAATGTTTGCAATTCATCAGAAACAAATGTTTCAGTCCGACTCTTAGCCAGCATTCACATTTAGGCTCCTTTCAGAGATTGAATTTGAGAAGCTTCCTGAAAAAAGGAATGAAGTGGTCCTATCTACATTTATCTCATTTCTTCCATTGTTCAGCAATCCAATAGATCACCCATGGAAAGTCAACAACTGCAACTGTGGCATTTAGTTAATAGGCAAAATTTTCAATCTTCCTAATAAAGGAGGAAAATAAAGAGATTGTTATAATTTTAAAATATTGAAAAACATTGACAATCATGACAAAATATTAAGATTTTATTGACTGGATGTTAAAGAGTTAAGAAAAGTCCCAATAAATGATCTTTAAAAATTCTGAGACCATCTGTGATTTCCTACTTAGCAGAAGGTTTGTGTTTCGTGAAATAATGCAGATATCTGCTAATACAAACCAGAATTGCTAAGGGCCGAAACTTCCCGTGTGGGGATTTAGCAGTCTCTGCAAAATTGGGGATTGGTCTGTTAGTGGGGGGATATATGTGTGGGCAAGGTCATAGAAGTAAATCAAAACAGAGATCAGATTGATATAACATATTAAAAATTGAGTGACTACTTATCCAATAGCTCTGCTTATCCCTTTCACCCTGTAGCATTAAGTGGTGTGATATACAAATAGTGACTGCTATTGAGGGCAATGGAATCCAGATCTGAGTTGTATAGGTGTGAGCGATGAACAGTATTATAATGCCAGAAGGCAAAGACTACCAGAATTATAATGATGTAATACAGCTAGCAATTAATGCTAACACATGAATATGAAGTAATTGTAGTTGTCAGAAGACTATAGTGACGATTGACTTCAAAATCGTTTTTGAATTGATGTCCTCTGGACGTAAAACTGAGGACGAAAGGGAAAACTTTCTTAATACTATGTAAATGTGATAAGCTTCTACCTAAAGGTTAAAAAGAGTTTTCTGCTTCAAAAATCACATTTTTTTCCTGAGTAATAATGTTAGTTTTGCTCTTGTCATCAAGATATTTAATTTATGGTCACTGGATGGTGCAATGCCTTATAGTACTGTCCTTTCACCTTTAGTATCAGGTTTTCATTCAAGCACAGGGTTGGGGGTGGGTGGTGTTGAATACCACCTTTGTGTGACAGCTGTTAAGAGCGCTGAGTGAAAATGAATTTCAGGCAATTTCAATCCAGTTCCCAATGGACATGAGTCCACATCATAAAGTGCCATTAAATTTGACACTAATTAGCACAAATTTGATAACCTCAGATGCCACAAGGATGAGGAGAGTAGGAAGAGAAAATGTCACTGGTGCAGTAGGGGGTGCTCTTCTGAGGATGGAATGGGACAAGACTTTCTTATCAGGTGAGCACTGTAATGAATTTGATCAACAATAAATACGTATGCTTAAAACTGACCTCTTGTAATTGGACAATATTATGGGGATGTTATAGTCAAAAACTGTTTCCAAATAGTAAAATATTCATTTCTATGTTAGTGGGAAGTTCATACATAATGGTTAACATGCTGCTTATTTTGAATCATAGAATCCCTACAATGTGGAAACAGGCCCTTCGGCTAAACAAGTCCACATTCAACCCTCTGAAGAGTGTCCCACTCAGACCCAACCCCCTACATTTACCTCTGACTAATGCACCTAATCTACACATCCCTGAACACTATGAGCAATTTAGCATTGCCAATTCACCTAACCTGCACATCTTCGGATCGTGGGGGGGAAACCAGAGCACCCAAAGGAAACTCACACAGAGGAAGAATGTGCAAACTCCACACAGACAGTTGCCCGAGGAGGGAATCAAACCCGGGTCCCTAGCGCTGTGGTAGCATTACTAACCACTGAGCCACTGTGCCACACCATGCTGTGTTACCTACTTGTATAAAATATTCAAATTCTAGATGACATTGTTATGTGAACTATTGACGACATTTTTCCTTCATATTTTATTGTTTCACCAGTCATTTGAGAAACCTGAGCCAGATGACTATTATTCCCAGACATGATATTTATTGGGTGTGGCTTCTGCTTTTCCTTTGGAAGAAAGGTTGGCCCCAAACAGACCAACATTAGGCTGACCCACTACTATAATTCGTTTCAGGTTTCTACCTCTGCTGATCAGTGGAAGAAAGCCTACCCTGATGAACTGCTGGCCAGTCTAATTGACCAGTTACTCTCGTACTGCCAGAAGGATATCAAAATCTGAGATTGGATTCAGGACTCAACTAAGCCATGAGACTCTTGGGCAGGGAGGTTTCGGGAAGCCTAGGGGAGGGAGGGAGGGATAACAGTAATTTTGGGGACAGGTTTTGATAGCCAGTGAGAAGTGACAAAGGGTGGGGGGGAGGTAACATATTGGGGAGGGAAGTGCTTCAACTATGCACAGGGCACCCCCAAAGAATATAAGTTTCTTCCTTCCAGCCTTTTAACCATTCAGGCTAAAACTATCAGCCTCCCAACTTTTATCCATCTGCCTATGCAAATCATATTATGGCATGGTCATTGTAATATTCAGGTCAATTGGCTTGTTGACAAACTAAGTTGCCCATTACTTATTCCTTTAACAATAGAACTTACCTACTGACTGTATTATAGGGATCTGGTGAGGGTAGACAGTAAAGTGAAGGATGAACCATCTGATGTATTTTATGTGCCTGTCCCCACTGAAAGCATGTTTGACAATAAGCTGTGAAATCCAACCACTAGCAGTGGAGTATTAGTCTTCTCAGTGTACCTAAATGACCCATTTGATTGAAGGTACATATAAATCTGCAGTTTGTTTTCCTGTCACTGAAGAAAGCCACATTGTTCTGACCACAGGCCCTGCTTTTAGAGCATTCAAAGAGGCTGATTGCTATATTACTAGATTCATGTAATTTATTGACATAAATTCTAAATGCATTTGGGTCTCTGAGTTGACATAAAGAATGTTGAGTTCCATCAAAATTTGTGTGTTCATTGAGAGTTTGAGGTATTTAGTATTCCGGACAGATGTCAAATTCAAGTGAATTAGCATGCACGTACTATTCTAAATAGGATAATGGATGTTCTTCTTCCATCCTGGAGCCTTCATTAAGATGCAGATTGATGGTAGGCAGCAGTTAATTGTTATTATCCCTTTGATCTGAATGAATATTCTGAAAGGAGGAGAACATTAAAATTGGTAGATCACCAAAACATGGCTGGAGGCAGACTTGTATGGATAGTACGTAGAGTGTTTGGTTTTGTAGTCTAGTATCCAGTAATTATATGTAGGTTAGAAATATTTTCCCTAAATGTACTTTCAGCAAGTTTCCAACCAATGCATTTTCCTCTGTATATTTTACGCACAATAACCTCACACTCTTTCTGATTATGCCAACTTAATTAGTCTGTCAACAAGGGAAGGGCTAGAGGACAAACCAGAGGTGTGGGAATGAGACAAATGGGTCTACAGCATCCATGGAAACTATCAGCAAGCTTGGAAAAAGAGGCGACAAGATATCTAGTATAAGCAGTCAGACATAAAGATAATGAAAAGAATAAGGGAAAGACATTGCAACACTAGATCTGATTTGTTTTAACTCTGATCATAGATCATAAAATCATGCTGCCCTTGTCTCCAGTTTATCATGTTTCCACCATTTTCTGGTAACTTGTCAACATAATGATGATCATAGTTAGTATCAAAATCAAAACAAGCAAATTAATTGTTTTTCATCACTGCTTCTCAAAAGTATATTCTGAGCAGTTACTACTTTATTGGTGCTGAAAATGTGTTGCTGGAAAAGCGCAGCAGGTCAGGCAGCATCCAAGGAGCAGGAGAATCGACGTTTTGGGTATGAGCCCTTCTTCAGGAATCTATCGACGTTTCGGGCATGAGCCCTTCTTCTGATCTCCAGCATCTGCAGTCCTCACTTTCTCCTAGAAGATTTTAACCTACTGCGAATCCTCTTACAAGGATGCCTTCCTTGAAGAAGCTCTCTTCCTCTCCTGCTCCTTGGATGCTACCTGACCTGCTGCGCTTTTCCAGCAACACATTTTCAGCTCTGATCTCCAGCATCTGCAGTCCTCACTTTCTCCTCCTTTATTGGTGTTTATCTTTTCGGTAGTGTTCTTGAGTGTACACTGGAGGCCATTTCTAGAAGAGGCATATATCAACTAAGTTACAATGAGGAAAGAATCAACATGAACATCTGAGTGGAAATCTCAGTTACTAACTACACTATCTGATATCTCAAACAATCCTGTGGAGAGAACCTCATCTTTGGCATCCACATCAAAATCCATTGGCACCTGCTTTACATTCTGCCAGTAAAGAAGATTGATCAAAGTTCATGACTGCCAGTCTGCTATAACAAATTTTGCATTCCCATCTTACACAATACCCTCTTAGTCTGACTCAGTTACAGACAGCACAAAGTTTTGTGCCCAGCGCTGATACAAATAATTATTAAGGTTTCTTCCTAACTCCTCGCATTCATTTAGCCAGCTTTGGTCAAGTGTTTACACCCAGTGGCTTTATTTCCAAATGGGACAGATTTCCCAGCAACAGGCAGCCCAATGACTATTTCTAGGCAGTAAGTAATTTGGTAACTAGGCTCCCTCAGGACTCCTGAGCACTTGTGGAATGCAATTTCTATCTGTAAGAGCAGGACAGAATCAGAAAATCCTTCCAGTCAGAGTACTCAGCTCAAACATCAAGTATAAGTATTTGCAATCATCAAGGGTCTTGTTGGCTGGGCAACTAGTATACAAACCCACTCTAATGGTAGAGTGCCCTAAGCAGATGATGAGCATCTGCATGCTTCTGGGCTAGAACTACCCATAAGCACTTAAACAAGAGGAAGCACCAGTTCATAGACATATTTTCATTCTCCTTGAAGGTCATGCAAATAATACCATGCAATATATGATAAAGAATAAAGGAGAAGAGAATGTAAGGGGTCTTTAACAAAATTCGGCAAGCTGAAGAGCAGTACAACAGCTTTTCCATACAGTTGCCAGAGTGCACTTGTTTAAACACCTCAAAATAGCTCCGCAAATATATTAAATTAGACAGGTGCCATATGGGCAGAATTTAATTTGTGTTGGTGAAGAAATCAAGTAGAATATGACAACCCTTTATGATACCAATTGCAAGAAAATAATGTTCTTACGTACTGAGTTGTGGAGCAAACCCTTGGAAGCCATCATTACTTTACTGCTCAGTGTCGACAGTTTCTGTTATCTATCACCTGAAATCATTAATAACAGCATGCCTTCACTGTTTAACCAGAGCCAACATAAACAGACAGTCTGCAAGTACATGCTCTTGTACTAAGCAAGGGAGGAACAATCAAATGAAGGAGTTGTTAAACTCCCAGCTTTCCATAATTTCTCGTGCCAAGATTGCACTTGAGTCACAAGATCAAAAGTTCAATCCCTTAGACGTATAGGACTTGAATGCAGAATCCAGGCTGACAGTGCAGTGCAGCCCTCAGGGATACCTCCAAAGTCCATCTGCCATCATCAGTGGATATATTTCTTTTGTTTGAAGAAGTTCTTTTTCCTGGACAACATTTATCCCTCAACTAATTTCACTAAAAACAAATGATCTAGTCACGCATCTCTTGAGGAGAATGATTGAGGTACTAAATGAATAGGGCGTCAGCTTGCTGGACAACTTTTGTGACACAGACTGATGTTAACAGCATGGGTTCAGTTCCTGTACTGGCTGAGGCTATAATGATGTCCGTCACCTGAGATGGGATGATCCTCAGGTTAAACCACCATCAATAATATTCTGTAAGGAATATTGTGACCTTACCATTTACTAAATGGATGCCTTCCACTGGTATTCACTTGAGAAGAGGATGCTGTCAATGTCACCAAAACGTGGGAAAAGGATACTCCTGGCTACAAGAAGTTGATTATCCCAACATCAATGGGAGAAAACATTTATAGACAACAATGCCAGACAAAACAAACACTTGAAAAAATATAGGTTAATGAAGGAAGTCCTGCATGGATTTGTGAAAGGCAGATCATGTTTGACTAGCATGATCCTTTTATTGTGTATTTTGGTTTGGGTCTGTTTAGTTTTCCAAAGTATGCACTGGAGTCCAATGTCATTTTGCAAAATTGTTTATTTAGAGCTAGATCTTTATATACATTGTCTTCATATGAATTGCAGTAACTGCTCCCTTCCAGATCTCTCTACCTTCTTATGAAACTTTGGTATCATTGCTAATTTCTTTATTTTAATACTCCCACTAAGTCTTTGTTCCAGTGATCTGTATTCACCCCTCCCCCAGCCCCCATCCCAGATTCACATGGTAGGTTTCCATGGTGCTTTGAGCAATCTCGCTAATTTGCTTCTACTCTCATTCTGAGGTCAAGGATGACCTGTCTCCTGTCCTTTCTGCTGGTATGTGTTCTTTTCCTTGGTGGTAGCAGAGTTTTCTTCTTCTTCTTCTTAATAGTAAGTCCAACTTATCTTGGTTTTTTTGTTTAAAGATGTCAATGCATTACGGTTTCCCTTTGTAATACCAAAGTTTATTGAAACCATATGGGATCCTGGTTATGTTTTTGTTTCAATAATTATACCTTCTCTCTCCTCAGGCTTCAGTTCAGCCAACTGTCATATACTATGCCTGTTATTGATGTTTTCATGTTGCTTAACTCTTATTGTATTGTTCTCATGTGTTGTTCCATATAATGTTTGATTAGATTCCCTACAGTGTGGAAACAGGCCCTTCAGCCCAACAAGTCCACAGCGACCCTCCGAAGAGCAACCCACCCAGGCCCATTCCCCTACATTTACCCCTGACCAATCCACCTAACACTTCGGACAATTTACCATGGCCAATTCACTTAACCTGCACGTCTTTGGACGGTGGGAGGAAACCCACGCAGACACAGGGAGAATGTGCAAACTCCACACAGACAGTTGCCTGAGGCAGGAATTGAACCCAGGTCCCTGGCGCTGTGAGGCAGCAGTGCTAACCACTGAGCCACCGTTAATGTTGGTTGTCTGTATTTTAAACAACAACCTGATTGAAAATGACCTAATTTTCAACAGGTGTTGCCCAACCTCCATCCCCAACCTCTACCTCCAGTGGACATTCTCTGTGTTTGTGTGACCAGTTCACAGCACACTTGAGATGTTTCAAAATCTCTGCATTTGGAGTGCTTTTGCCTGCTTTGGCAGACTGAGGTTTTGCATGTTTTCTTCTTTGTTGCCTACAAGCTAAATTGATCGTGTTTGACCCTTTTTTCTATCAGGCTGTTATTTTTCACTCAACCAAATACTCAATTCCGCTTCCCATGTTGCATTTGCCTCATGATTTGAACTGTTTCGCCAGGGTCAAGTTATTCGTAGACTGCAAGAACTCCAAAACATCTTATCTGCAACTCTAACCATGATCCAATTGTGAATCAATTCTGCATTTAACCCTACATCACTGCTGTTCTCTTCCTGTCTACAGAGACCATGATAAAAGAATCCATGCTTTCATCTATCCTTTACCTTTGTTTATTGAACTACACCAGTTCAATATTTAAATTCTGATGAATGCTGAAACATGTGTCAAATGCTTTTGGCACCTTTTCATGTGAATCTGTAGTCTCATCAATGCCCTCCTTTACCAATACATCATTAATGATGGTGCCCACTGCATATAGTAATGTACTGACCTTTTGTTAATCTAAGACCAGGATGAGCATATTTTTAAGATACTGATATGGTCTTTTGCTGATGACATGATACTTGGAGATTAGTAATAGGATTCTGGAGGACGAAGATTATTGAAATTGGAAGACGTGGCAGTTGAAGTATAATTTAGGAAATATGAACTGATTCAGTTTGGAGGGAAAATGATGAGAGGTGATATAAACTAAATGTATAATATACTGCTTGAAAAGTAATGGAAGCAGATTCAGTCACAACTTCCAAAGGAAATTAGATAAATATCTAAAGAAAAAAATGGAGAAAGAACTGGAGAGTAGGACAAATTGAATAATGCTTTCAAGTAGTCAGTAAAGGTATAAGGACCACCTGTCCTCTTGTATTATGTTACTCTATGATTTTGTGAGGTTATTGATCCAAACTTTTATAGGTGGAAGATCTGCATAAATAATTTTTCAATAAGCTCCAACGTACAGTAGACTTTTTAAGGATATACCAATTATTTTTGGCTTCCATTGTTTACATGCACTTTGGAGGATACCTGCAATATAATTGGACAAGAAAAATGATAGGTTAGAATCAACCGACTCCAAATATATCACATTTTAAAATCTCTCATAGAGTGACAATATTCTAATTTAAGAATGATATAACTATGGTATACATTACAAAATAGTTGGGGATGTTGTAATAACTACCATCTTGGACTACTTCTAGATTTTTCTAATATTTAGCTTGAAAGAAGGTTTAATTTATAAGTCCTGCATGAACTATTCAGTAGTAATTCAGCATATTACTTCCTGTATGCTAACAGAAATAGAAATTGCTGGAGAAGTTCAGCAGATCTGGCAGCATCTGTGGAGAGAAAGCAGAATTGACTTTTCAGATCTGGTGACCCTTTTTCAGAAATTCCTGTATAATTATGTTTTACATGTGGCCACCCTCTATTAACTTCCCATCTCACTTTATTTGTGGGAAAGATTTGTTTTCTTGCTCTCATTTAGTGACATCTCATCAGCAGTCTGAAGCTAGAACATTTCCACGGATTATTTAAGTTGTTCTACCTTGTTCTTGAAGTTTGGGTGTAGATTTCACTTATTCTAAGCTAGTCCCAACTCTTCATTAGTACAGTGATACTGGTCAGATAGTTTTCATAATTCTATATCATATTTCCCTACTCCAGTCAAGTTTCAGCTCTGTCTGAGTGCCTGCTGGCACCATAATGTCTGCTTTAGAGGAAGGGCCACAAGGAATGAGGTCATGGTCCATTGTCTCTCTCTCATCTTGACCTTGATACTGAGCACTGATGGTTAAAGAGATGGAGTTCAGATCCATGTGCCGTTTCAACAGCCACTGAGAATTCTACTGGACCTGGCGTTCCATGGTGGTTGTTAGCCTGTCCATGGAGACAGTCAGACATGGTACATGCCAAAGCCAGTAAAGTCCAAGTAACGTTAGTAGAATCTTCCAACCTTTGATAGAGTTTATTGAGTGTCTCATACAAACCTTCCTACTATTCTTATGAGTGCTCATCTATTTTGTTACAGTTATTGGCTGACACCATAGGGCCTGCCTACGCTGAGCAGTTACTTCATTTCCAGCAATCCACTGAGTGCCTGCATTTCTATCCTCATCAGTTGTAGTGATGTATCAGTGATGTTCTCATCAGACTCGCTGTGCATCCTCTGAAAGATCTATGGCTTCTTCCTCACAGGTGGAGGAGGAGCTGAGGGGCTAACTTCTTCAGGACAGAGGCTGTATAATTGCTAGGAGAATGTGAGAACTGCAGATGCTGGAGTTCAGAGTCACAAAGTGTGGCACTGGAAAAGCAGGTCAGGCAGCATCCGAGGAGCAGGAGAGTCAATGTTTCGGGCATACGCCCTTCATCAGGAATGTGGGGAGACCCAAGGGGGCAGAGAGGTGGGGCTAGCTGGCTTGGAAGGCAATAAGTGGATGAAGGTGGGAGTTGATGGTGATAGGTCAGAGAGGAGGGTGGAGCAGATAGGTGAGAAGGAAGATGGACAGGTAGGACAGTTCAAGAGGGTAGTGCTGAGTTGGAGGGTTGGATCTGGGATAAAGTGGTGGGAGGGTCAGTGAGGAAACTGGTGAAATCAACATTGACCCCATGTGATTGGAGGATCCCAAGATAAGGCATTCTTCCTCCAGGCATCGGGTGGCTAGGATTTGACAGTGAAGGAGGCTCAGGACTTGCATGTCCTTGGTGGAATGACAGGTTGTAGTTGAAGTGGCCCAAGGCCCAACTTTCCCTCCCACTCCACCAAGGTCATGCTCCACCAAGTTTTAGTCCTCCTCCACCACCAATCCAAGCCACCCGACGCCTTAAGGACGAATGCCTCATCTTCCACCTTGGGATCCTCCAACACACAGGATCAATGTAGATTTCACCAGTTTCCTCAGTGCCTCTCCCCCACACCTTATCTCAAATCCAACCTTCCAACTCGGCACCACTGTCTTAGCTGTCCATCTTCCTTCCGATCTATTCACTCCACCTTTTGCTCCACCATCAACCCCCACCCTTCATCTACCTATCGCCTTCCAAGCCACCTTCCCCTAGCCCCACACCCCCTCCTATTTATATCTCTTCCCCCTTGCACCGCTCCCCCCCCCCAACCTTCCTGATGAAGAGCTTATGCCCGAATCGTTGACTCTTCTACTCTTCAAATGCTGCCTGACTTGCTATGCTTTTCCCGTGCCACACTTTTTGTCATTGTATGATTGCTGTTGATGGATGCATAAGAGAAGAGAGGCTATCAGTTGCCTAGTAGGTGTAGAAATTTGAGCCTGTTAAGAATACATTCATTGTGATGGCAACAGGAGAACAGCACATCTCAGCATAATGAATTTGACTTGGTTGCCTGTACATGGAGATCTTAGTTTCCCCACTGGAATAGTCTCAATTCTTGTAAGCAAGTTCAAAGATCTCCTCCCTGTAGGGCATCAGGACACAAATATTGGCCACTCCACCACCTAACTTTGCCCTCTGGATTCTTTTATACGGCATTTCCTCATTGAATGAGACAAAAGGAGGAATTGAGTGGAAGAGCTGTTACTACCAGTACAGGAGCTTGTAAAGGGGTGAGGTGGTGAGTAGGAACTGCAGAGAGTAGGCAGACTTAAATAGTTTGGGAGGATGAGCTAGATGACAGAAATTAAGTGAAGATAATGCATAAAATAGTGAGAGTGATAGACCATTAGCCTTGGTAGAAGATGTCTAGTAGAGTTAGAGTGGGTATGAGGTAGCAGGGAGCAGGTAGCAGATAATTACCAAGTGGAGCACAGAAGGTCAATTACTTCTTTCTGCATTTCCGGGTGCTTTTTTTTCTCAACAGGGATTTAGTAATTCCCTGGCACTTCTGTGGCATGGCATTTAATAGGCATTGTAGGCTGCTTGTGTCTAGATTAGCATGGTGCTGGAAAAGCACAGCAGGTCGGGCAGCATCCGAGGAGCAGGGAAATCGATGTTTCGGGCAAAAGCCCTTCATTAGGCTATTTGCTGACATGCAGTGTTCCACCATAGTCCCTGGTAGGTCACTCTTAGGGAGATTGAGTAAAAGTAGAAAAGCATTGAGGAGCAGGTTGGCAAATTGTACCGCACAATACCTTACATCTTTCTTAATCCCAATGAAAAGTCACCTCTTCCCTGCTGTTAGGTTTTCCTCATCTACGGCAAAGTTGTATCATTACTATCTCCTCAGATTAGATTTCCCAGATCTATGCTAGCTTTAAAGCTTCTTCGAAAAAATTTACTTTCTTCGTTCGTGTCAATTATTTTATCTTCAATAAAATTCTATAAATCCCAATTCCTTCTAAAGCTATTTTTGGCTCCTCTAACACCTTTGCCAAATTCCTGAACTAAAGAGAAAATGTTATTTGACAGATAATTCTTCTGCCACTTCTTGATCCAACTTTAGAAAAAAGACTATTTCTCACACTCATGGTTCCTGGAGACACCAAATGGCCTTCACTGAAATCAAAGTTTGGAGGCCCTGGAACCAGGAATGTTGGGATTAAGCAGGTAAGAACATTTCTGTTCTCAGTGTATTTCCTTGGTATAACAAGGGTACTCATTTAGAGAGCTGGGTTATCTCTGCAGATATAGTCCCAGCAATCCTTGGGGTTTGTAGTAGAGAATTCTTTGGGGTGGTTGTTGGGTGTCCTTTGGACAATGAAGTATGGGAAAGATTGCAGCAAATGTCAAGAGCGTTAACAAATGTCAATAGCTGTCAAGAAGTGTCGGGAAGTGTCAAAAACATTTTTTGAGAGCGCTTTTCTCAATAGAGTATAGCCTGCAATAGCAACTTTTTTTTTCCCTGTGCAAATTGATGCTTGTGGATAATCAATGAGTTGGCATGGTATGTGAAGTGGGAAAGGATGGGTTAGGGTTAGTGTCTAATACCTCTCAATTCACATACTCACCCTGGACTGCTATCTTCTCTCTTTCTGATGAGATCGAGCTTCATCACTGTGATTTGTAACAATCTCATTATGCCACACTGAGAATTAAAGGTTCAATTCCAAACAAAGGTGCTCATCCATTTTGATACAGCTATTGGCTGACACCATAGGGCCTGCCTATGCTGAGCAATTACTTCATTTCCAGCAATCCACTGACTGCCTGCAACTTGGGCATTTCTGTCCTCATCAGTTGTGGTGATGTATCAGTGAAGTTCTCATCAGATTGTGCTCTCAAATCTAATCTAGGAATAGAACCCACCAAGGCCTTGCTGTGCATCCTCTGAAAGATCTATGGCTTCTTCCACAGAGGTGGAGAAGGAGCTGAGGGGCTAACCTCTTCAGGACAGAGGCTGTATAATTGCTAGGAGAATGTGAGAACTGCAGATGCTGGAGTTCAGAGTCACAAAGTGTGGCACTGGAAAAGCAGAAGCAACAATTGATGCTGATAGCGCAGTATAAAGGTACGCTACACTGTCAGAATTGCTATATTTTAGAATGAGCTATAAACAGAAGTCTAGGCAGCTACCAAAGCTCTCATAGCAAAGCAAGGAAATGCTCTTGAATTTTTGGTCAATGTTTGTCACTCAACTAACTTCATGAAGGAACAGATTATCCAGTCATTATCTAATTGCTTAAACTATGGTGTGCAATTGGCTTCCCCATTATTTCAAACTATAACTACACTTCAAAAGTACTCAATTCACTGTGAAGAGCTTCAGAATGGCCTGAGGTTGCGAAAGATGGCATTTAACTATGAATTCTTTCTTTTATTGCTAACATTTTGGTTTCTCGTTAAAGAGAACAAAGAATCCAGGTTTCTTTCAGAACTTAAAAGTATCGGTATTATTAAGACCTGAAGCACTCTGATCAAGCTTAGAATTGCTTATTCAAAAATAAATAAGTATAAGCAAGATTAACTGAAGTGTTAGTATGATTGTTTTGGAGAATGATAGTTACCATGTGAATGTACTCAGGTATGAAGAGTCATTGCCTTAATTTTGAGCTTGACATTTATCATAGCACTTCAAAGACCAATTGTACACAAGTCTCCCATTAGTGGTGGCTACAAGAAAATGTGTAATGAGTATTAATATAGCAGGTGTTTAGGTTGACCTGTAAGAGATGGGGATAATCACACTGGTAAAGTGATATGTTTCTTTATTGGACACGTATTAAGAATTGGCAGACTACTATTTAAACAGTGATGCCTTATGGTAATGAGGAGTAATGACAGTCAGGAAAAAGACCCTCTGGTGCATCCAGCTTGTCCCAGGTAACTGTAGTGCTGAGTACAGCACAATACATACTCTCCAGAGTCTGCCCAAATGACAAATGATCTCCCAGAAATGAAAAGCCAGATTTTAACAACAAGTGGGTGGCACGGTGGCACAGTGGTTAGCACTGCTGCCTCATAGTGCCAAAGACCCGGGTTCAATTACTGCCTCAGGCGATTGACTGTGTGGAGGTTGCACATTCTCCCTGTGTCTGCGTGGGTTTCCCCCGGGTGCTCCGGTTTCCTCCCACAGTCCAAAAATGTGCAGTTAGGTGAATTGGCAATGCTAAATAGCCCGTAGTGTTAGACAAAGGGGTAAATGTAGGGGAATAGGTCTGGGTGGGTTTCGCATTGGCGGGTCGGTGTGGATGTCTTGGGCCGAAGGGCCTATTTCCACACTGGAAGTAATCTAATCTAAAGTGAATTGGAAGGCAAAGTGTTACAAAAAGTTAAGTCTGACTATGTGAAATATTGAAGGGACACAATATGCATTATTACAGGAAGTGATAGAATTTGATATGATCTTGGCCTCTCTTGCAGCCTCATGAAAAGATAAAGTCACACTAAGATGTTCTTAAATGTTTTGCTTACCTCAGCAGACTCAGCAAATATTTAAATAAAAGAAAAATCACTGGAAATACTGGAAATCAGAAATAAGAACAAAGAATGCTGGAGAAGCTCAGCAGGTCTGACAGCATCTGTGCAGACTGAAACAGAGTTAACACCTCAAATCTGAGACAACTCTTCTTTTAGAAATATTCTTTAGCTGCTTACTAAGACAAAGAATATTATAAACAATAGTCTGGAAAGTCCCTCTCTAAAACCTTCAGTAAGTTGACTTTTTTACTGGTAGCTTCTCATTAAAGCAAAAAGGTTTTGAACTACCTTGACAGCATTTCGACTTACTAACAGTGATTACCAGTTTATTCTATTTCCTTGCTGTTGTGCCAGTGTACATTGTAGGCATATGGGCCAGAGTGTTACTGGCACACCATGGATCCGGATGTTGGGATTACTGAGTACATATGTCAGCCAGCTAGACCACAGGCTGATTTTACTGGAATTGGCCGATTAAGAGGTGGCAATCTGTTCCTCTGAGTTATTGGCTCAGTCAGATATTGCCACTATTGTAGCTGTAATAAGTAAATAAATACATAATATGATAAACATAAGAACTGAAGGATAGCACTTCTGATGTTGAGACATCACTATAGTTATTTATAAAGGTTTTGTTATATATTGGAGCAAGGCAGGTAGCCACAGTGATTGAAGGGATGAAGTGGCTTCAACAGATTCTAAAGCTTTCGGGAAGGAAGACCGTGTTCCCCTGAGGAAAAGACGTGCAAAGTCTTTTGTTTTAGTTGATGCATTTGTCTAATAGCAAGGACCCATTCCAAAGATCCTAATATCCTAGCAGGGTTGTAAAATGGCCATCAATGGACTCATTAATTCCTTTAATTGGCCAGCCACCTCCTGCCATTGGGCATCCAACCAATACCATTCCCTTTTTTGAAAACCCATTGCAGTAGGAACATACAGATCTCCCTTCTGCTGTTAGACTTTCCTTCCCAACATTCAGTCCATAGTCTAGAAAATGATGTGCAATGAGAATTCAATAGAATATAACAGAATTGATTTGCATGTTGAAATTTTGTCCTGGTAAAATACTTAAGATAATACCTTCAAATTATTCTAACTAGCAATCTGCTTATAGATATTGGGACATTGTCAATATTAAGACACCTGTTGACCTCTAACTAAACATCAACAAGATAGCGTCAGGATGAAAAGAATCTGGTGTCCTTGCAGATCCCCTGGAATCCCGTATCGAAACCTCCGGCTCAGGACACCTGAGTTGGAAGGCCTATGCTGAATAAATGATGTTACCCAGTAGCAGATTTAAAAGAATGCTTCAAGTCCATTCTGTTTATGTCTTCAGGTTCTTTTCACATGTCTATTAGTAGTATGATCCTTCACTCCGTATGCTTCAGATTTTACACTCAGTCTTTCAAAATATTCTATGTACTCTTGTAAACATGATAGCCAATTTATTTTGAATAACGTTGTATGTGAGCTGTTATATATAACACTTCGATGAAGGTTCGCACCTGTTTGTAACTTCTATATTACAATATGTTTTAAGATATGAATCATCAACTATCTGAAAAAACCTGACTGGTCAAATGAAATGAAGCCAATTTCAAACAAATTATCTGAATACAACTTATTTTGAATATGTGCAATTAGATGATGACAAGTTGAATAAAAGCCTTACGACTGATGTGTTTTACAAAAACTGTTGCAGTGACATGCTCACTGAGACTGTGCATTTGTCAATCCATTTGTTCTTGAACATTATACTTTTATAACTCACAGTTACTCCAGTTCTGAAGCATGATGACAGAAAGTGGAGCAATATCTGACATACATAAACAAATGTGTGCATAAGCCAATCCAATGTTTTATAGAATCAAATAGCAATAATGAATCGTCAGGTGCAGATTATTTTAACACCTGGTGTGGCTTCATGCTGCCATATTCTGTGGTGAGGTTAATCTGATGAAATATGAATTCAGATTAATCATTGACTAATTATTATGATTTATCATTTTGTTCTCTTTATTTTGTGTACTTAAATTATACCTTCATCATTACAAGAGTTGAAAATAGCTTCTTTATTGAAGAAGTGCAAATTTAAACTTGGTCATCTCATTTTGAAAAGTTGCATCCTAAATTACCAAACATGTTACAGTGCAAAAACCTTTTTTTTAATATAACATATCCCAATGTATACTGAATTCAGAACCACTTCCTTCCTCAAAAAAAATCTATATTTGTGCAGAGACCAAAGCGTTAGCTTTCTATTGTATGGTGTACATTTTCCAACAACACTTTTTTTCAAGCATCAAAATAATAGATGTGTAGAAGCTAATTTAGCCAGAATGCTACTTGTTCTTTATTATTTGACAGAGTGCATATTTTTTGTTCCTCATTAAATGCTACAATTACTGTGGGATGTAAAGTGGTGAAATTATTGGCATGTGCCACTTCCATCGTTTGTTTATTATTACTCTTGCAGAGAATGCTTCAGTGGTATTAGTCTCTTCAGTGAGTTGCAGCTGAGTTAATAAATATTATTTGGTGTTTTCCCTGAGAAGCAGTGCATTCCTTGATTGTTTTTTACAGTTGGATTGGGAATATTGATTTATTTACCCCTGCTACAATAATTGTATACAAGAAGCAAAAAATTTTCAGAGGTAAAATTGTATCAGCTACAACACTTTAATTAGTTGTAATAGATTAATACACTGCTCCACAACCCAAAAAAAATTAGCATTTAGAGAGAATAAGTGGTGAAGGGAGAAAAAAATGAGAGTGGAAACAACATAAACCAAACTCTGTGAAAAAAAATGTTGTTTTGGAGCAAGATAGAGCTTTGGTAGAAGATAGCTGCAGTAATGCAAGATATTTTTGAATACCTTCAAGCCTCGTAAGTAGATTATTCAGTACCATGTCATTTACCTCTGCTGACATTTTCTTTAAAGTCATAAAGGCCTGCAAAGTAATAAAAGAGCTCTGAATAAAATTAGAAATATCATGGATAAATTATCCTTAACCTTGGCTACATTGAGGCTATGACTTTTTAGACTTGAGCAATTTTCATAAAACCATCCACATAAAACTATGAAAAATATTTGATCCTCGACTTTCATATTGCAGGGTTTAATATCAAGAGCTGCTTCTTGTTAACTGGTGAGAGAATTAGGAGTTAGAGGCAAAATGTCTCCTCTAACAGTCCTGCTTGGTGAAGGACAGCAAAATGTGCTTTGAACAGATTGTACCTGCTGCTATGGCTACAACAAATATATATGGGGGAAAACACTTTCTTTTTACTGTAAAGAGAATTAGTGGTGTGCATAAGTCATTATCTTCAGTGTGAAAATTCTTCTTGGTATTTACTTAGACCAAATTTAAACCAATCTGTTGGTGCATGAGTCAGGGATAAAATGTAGGTACAAATGAGAAGTGGCACAAATAGATTAATAACAAAAAGAGAAATCCTTTGCAAATATCCCAGTCATTCCCAATAGATTTAAATGATGACAAATATTCTAAGTTGTAATAAGTCAGAAGACTAAATGAAATGCTGAAATTTTTCCCGTACATTATGGGTGCACAGAATAAGTACAGTTTTGACTTTTGCAGGGAACTCCTGAAAAAAATCTTGAAAATGTCATGCCTTTTTTATTCATTAGTCAGATATTATGCAAGTCCTTCTGTAGAGTGTATATTTTCATTATCAAAAACATTGAGCCATTCATTATGAGAATTCGGAATAATCTTTAATGGCAAAATTTCATGCCAGAAATTTATGGTGCAAGATTTTAAGTTAATGTGAATGATTCCAGGTGTCACTAATAGCTTCAGTGATATGTGTGGCCATATTGGACTTCTACTAAATCTGAAGTAATATTCACACTCTTTTATCTGGACAGATGAGCAGAAGCTTAAATTAAATAGCATATTTCTATTCCTAGCCGTCTCTGATAGAGATGGGTGCAGAGTTTGTTCGGGTACATGTAAGCACTTCATAAACACATTTTGTGTTATAGATGCCACCTGACTCCTGTCAACAGGCTCAGTAACACATAAAAATAAATTATCTGCAGGTTTACCTGTCTGAAAGATAGATTCTGCGCATCCGACTGTTGCAACCATTCTAGTGACAGGAGTCCCCATCATGTACCAGTAATAGGGTTAAACAGCTGGATTGGGATTTGTGGCTCAGCAAGGCCAGAAGGCTCAAGCACTGAAAGTGTAGGATGAATGGACTGATAGAAAGCTGCAGGACCTGTTCATTACAGCATTTTTCTGCTTCACTGCAAACCTGTAATGATTGCCACACTGTTAGATTGACAGTTGCCCTCTTTCTTCTCGAGCTTTTCAAAGAGGGTGAAGGTAAAAATTGTGCCTATTGACCTATCTTGATGCCCCATAAATAGTTCAATTTGCTATTACTGACATGCAGGTGATAAGTTGTTTTTATAGCATTTGATCACTTTCAAAGGTTAAACAAAATAGGGCTTAATTTGAAGCAGAATTAATTTGCAGAGAGGAGATTATCCAAAGGGTAAATTTTTTGTGTGTGTGTTCTAGGATATTTTCAAAACCTGAAAGTTTTTTTCTTTGATGTAATCAGTATTCTAATATGTCTTTGCATCTTCCCTTCAGGTCTCTTGAGTTTGAAATGATATAATGGTATCACTGGTAAATGTCACATATGCTGAAGAGATGTCAGTAGAGTAGAGCCTAGAGGTCTGGAATTCAAATTAGGAGACTGATCTTTATCTTAAATGATGTGCCGGTAGATTTCTTCCCATCAAGTGGAAATAATAAGAGGACGTTTCCGCTGTAGTACATGCACAACTACTACTGTCTGGCTATGTAACATTATGAATTGTAAACTGCTTGTATAGTATAAAATATAATTAAGATAAGCTTTACTGTCTGAAACAAGATCAAAGCTTGCTTAGAAATTTAATTTGGTTCCTTGTATTATTTTACTTTTTTATATGGATGCACAAAATGACTTTAAATTAGTGAATCTGAAAATGTAGATTACAACAAATAAGACACCTCTGTTGCATTTTCTTCCTTATGTTTATAATATTTTGAAATTTAATTTAATGTGATTAAATGGGTGAATTTAGACAGAAACCATACTTTTCATAGATTTTAATTATAACTAGAATGTTGAAGTTTCAAGGATGCATTTCAGAGATCGTCATTGATCAGTGGCACTCATTTCCTCCAAAAATAAGGAGTAAGCAATAGCTTATATTTGCAATTCATTTCAAATATTCATTAATCGATGTCATTTTTCTTCCCGTTGTTCATGAAAAAGATGAGTGTTTTACATTACTGCAAGTTAATTACAAAGCAGCTGTAGGTGAGCAGGGACGACCGGTTTGTGATAACAGACAAGGGGGTAAGACTTTCAACTACTGGTTACTGTTTCTTCTGCAAAAACAGGTCACCATTTGTTGAAATCTGATGATATTCATTTGTAACATAATCATGAAATCTTCTGTAATCATTTAGTCTGGCAGAATCAGACAAGTCTATAAGGCAGTTTATTCAGCACTCCCACCTGAAACAGAAGGAAAGCTTGCTTAAATGTGCAAATCAGACATTTATGCCTATTGTCAAACCATGATTAAAACTTACAAGGAGAATAGGTGAATCATGCATACTTTTTCATGGAGCTGGGAGGCCTACCCAGTGACGCTAAAAGGAACACCTTAATGGCTTTCCCCAAAAGTGCTTTTTTTGGTGTACAGTTTTGTTCAAGGACAAAATGATCATCAGTTCTTCCAGAAAACATAACCCCATTGGCTGATGGTCCACTCCCTTTCAAGACGCAAAACTTGATGAACTCTAATTTGGAGAAAACATCCACGTGGAATTGCTATGCACAATTATATTGAAGTTTATAACAATAGTTGATTAGATTACTTACAGTGTGGAAACAGGCCCTTCGGCCCAACAAGTCTACACCGACCCTCCGCAGAGCAACCCACCCAGATCCATTCCCCTACACCTAACACTATGGGCAATTTAGCATGGCCAATTCACCTAACCTGCACATTTTTTGGACTGTGGGAGGAAACCCATGCAGACACAGGGAGAATGTGCAAAGTCCACACAGACAGTTGCCTGAGGCGGGAATTGAACCCCAGTCTCTGGCCCTGTGAGGCAGCAGTGTTAACCACTGTGCCACCCACATTTGATGCAGCCCACTTCACAGACAAATCAGCTTCATCATTTTGTAAAATCTGGAGCAATATTTTAGCTGTAAATGAATGGAATTGTTAATTGACAAATCATAAATAAAATATAAGTGGTGGTAGTTATCCATTTTCTTTTTACTGGTATATCAAAATAGGAAGAGAGCAGAACCCTAATGGGAAAGAGAAAAAAAAACTAGCAGTCTGGTATATTGAGCAGATGCAATGTAGATAAAGGACTGAAACCAATTTGGAGATTGGGCCCCGTATATGGGTTGGAAGGAACAATGATCTTCATAACTCACACAGTTAGAAAAGACCACCCAAAATTGAACATTTGTGTAAAAGATTACAAGGATTTTTGTTTCAGATACAAGAAGGAGCCACTCTGTGTGTTAACTTGAGTACTATTAATCAACTCTCAGTTTAATAATCATTGACGCTTTCAAGCTTAGGCACAGCAATACTGATAAAACTAACTACTCCAAGATTGCCCTCTGTACATGCCATAGAATTAAATGAAATCTCATTGATGCCACTCCCCTCATTAGACCATAAGATTTGGCTGAATCCCGAGCAGCACTGCATAAAACCTAAATGTACTTCAATAGAATTTGTACTTTAAATCCACATTTTCCTATCATCAGTGGAGTAATTATTTCTGCATATGAGCTGTAGTTAACTAAAGTAACTACCTTCCTTTTTGTAACCTTGCAATATTTAGGGCTTTAATTTGTCTGAGGAGGGGGGTTGAATCTTGATAGCGTTATCTTAATAACTGATTTCTCTAATAACTTTAAAATTGGCTCAAATTGTTTCGTCATGCAACATTTACCTGACATTTATGGGAAAATTATGAACGAAGAAATTATAGCAGTTAAATTTGTTTGGTATCGTCAAATGTTCCTGTTTGCAACAGGGAAGTGACCCTGTCTAGCCTTTTCCTGGACCCCCTGCTTGGCCATCTCCTGTATTACATTGGAATGTACTACCAGACCCGGTCTGTAGAACTTTGTCAGTTATAGTAACACCAGCTAAACATGCAGAGCTCCCCAGGGGCGTTCAATAGCACAACTCACAGTACACAGCTGTTTAACCCTTTCTGTTCCAAGCAGCATTATTTCCTACAAGAACATATTTTGAAATAACAGTATTCAAAATATAAATATGTCTTGTTAATTCTTCACTTGTAACACTGACATACAAGGTTGGGAGTCAATCATCATCAAATGAAATTGGCATTCAACACTAAAGTCAGGCTAAGCTCAAAGCTGTCCTTGGGTTGCTTTTTTATGGGTATGTTCTGAAGTTGCCTCTTATTTTGAGATTGAGATCCAGTTCACACAGTTATTCCCTCCGTCCTAAATCATTTTCGTTCATGCATTTTCTTTCCACTTTTGGCTGCATCTGGCCAGAATAGAATAATGTCCTGCTGTCATTTTTCATGCAATACTTGGCAATCTCATGGAACTGATGTGGTTCATTGATTCCAAATACCAGTGAGGTCAAGTGTCTAAGAGCAAAAATTTTGGAAACAGACCAGAGAAAACTTTCATTTTGGATCACATTTTCAGTGAAATCAAACTGTTAGTCATTGCCTTTTAACTTTCACAGGAACTCTGATCCTGTTTAGTTATTATGTAACTTTCAATGGAAACATTGCAGGTACAATGTGAAACAAGTATTAGAGAAACCTTAGGCAATACTTGCTGTTATTTGTTGGAGTAAAATTACTATCATTTGTAAACTACTGCATTAGAAATGAAAAGCACTTTTGTCAGTTGTAATTATACTTTGATTCACTAAATGCAAGCTACACATTGGGTTTCTTTGTTCTTTGGAAAAGGCTAAAATTTCAACCACTTTTCCGAGGTTTCCAGAACACATATTTTCTGCACATAAAGCATTTCACGATATGCCTTCATTCAAGTAGGCAATGAGCTACAGAAAAAAAACCCATAATCTTGAAGGAACATTTTTTGTGAACTTCACTACGACAAATTGTAAAAAAATCCAATTATCGAGCCATAGCTCAGTTAATGGCACTGTCTTTGCACATAAGGCGATGATGCTATTTTGTTTTGTGGTTGGGGTTAAGAGAATTATTTGTGACTGATCTCCTAAATTGAGTCAATTGTCTTCTAATGCAAGAATGGTGGACCTTCACACAATATTAGAATTTCTGCTCCCTTCCAGATCCCTCTACCAAGTCAGCAATTCTAAAATTATTATTTCATCATCATCATTTCTGCTTCTGTTAGTGATCCATTTCTCTGAGTTCAAGTCCCATTCCAGAGATTTGGGCTGCATATTAATTCTCCCACCCACCCCTTGTTGGGTGTGTTTTCACATGACATAAAATAGTTCAGAGGGCTAACCCACCACCTTTGGAATTGAATCCAATTATACACGAAGTGAACGAGTACAAAAACCAGTCTATTATGCTTATTAACAAGCCAATTGCTCAGTTTCCTACACTGCCCATGCCAAGGTTTGGCTGGCATAGTCTGGCAAGTGGGAGTGGAAATGCTATATTTTGTAACTTAGGTGACGTAAAGGCAGGAAGAAAGGATGGGAATCTCATTCAGGGTGTGTCCTGTGTGAATCTGTGACACCAGCCAAAGTATCACCTACCCTCCAAAACCAGGCTCTCCTCCCTGGGGACTTAGATCCCTCTCAGCATCAAAACTATAGTATTTCCCTTTCTGGTGTAGCCATCCTCCTGCTTCAAGCTCCTTCCAGCAGTCCCGCTGCACCCATGACTGAGCTGTCATGAGTTGAGATTTGCTGAAGTGGTTTGGTAATCAGATTGTTTGCACTTTCTCCCACCCAGGGATGTAACTCCTATTCTCAACCAAATGAATTAGCAGCATAAGATAACTCTGGAAGCTGGCTTCTTTCAGGCCTGTTGGCCACCCATCAGCTTTGCTTCTGGGGTTGCAGAGTGGAGGGGAGAACTGACCTCAGCATGCCCCACTGCCCCTATAATATACAATGCTTGAATGCAAAACATCAGCTGACTGTCCTGTGAGGTACCGAGGGAGTGTGGAACAGTTCGAAGTACTGTATTTCATTAAGGTGAGGTCTATCAGGTGGGTGTAAAAAATAAGTTCGTGATATGTTTTTGAAGAAGAGAGGGGAATTATGTATCCCTTAATCAACGTCATAAAAACAGACCGCTTGCACATTGTGATTTTAATATTTGTGAGACTACTCTGTGGAAACTTTGGACACTAGCTTCATAGGCATGATGGGACAAGAGCAGCAACACCAAAATGGGCCTCAAAGTGAGTGATTCTTCCTTGCGAGCTCTAATGAATGTCAAAAATGTTTGATTTGGTCTATGGTCATTTCCATCCAGAGTTTGTGACCTGCCAACAGAGTGACATGTGGCAGTTTGGGGTTGTTTTCTGAGGAAACCACGGCACTTACACTCACCTTTTGCTCAATACAGAAGCAATGGGTACATTTGAATCTGAGTGTCTGAACTTGCAGCAGAAACTAGTGTCTTTCCTGTGCTTGAAGGTGCATTTTGTTTTATTCAGCTGGAAGGCTGGTGGTATTGAGTCAGCCTAAACGCATGTGAGGACAAGTACCTTCAAAACCTCTCTCATGCCTATATTTTTGTGCTCTCTAAGAGGCCCTTCATGTCTGACAGGATTCTGTGGCGCCTCATTTTCCTCATCATGTGAGGATGCGTTGTTCAGCCTGGGCAGGTTGACTGGTACAAAATCACACCATATGAATTTTGCCAAAAAATCCAGACCTGTTTCTTCTGGCAAGAAGACTCCTTTCTGCAGCACCAGGTCATGTAGAGTGCAACAATCAACCATTGTCCAAGAGTCTGTATTAAAATGCTACATGCAAGCTATCTGATTCTCATTTTCAGGAGGCCGTGTGTCTACTTGGTGGTTGCTCTGATTTGGCTCAATATCCTGGTTCATGCTACAGTATTCCTCTGCCCCCATTCCTGGGCACTTGCCTGGTGTTGGCACCTTTTTTTTAATGAACATCCTGAGGGCAGTTAGTCATCCCTCCAGGTGTGCAGTATGAGTGATAACCTGTAGCATCTGAAAGTGCCAGAGAATGCCAGATTGTGACTTCTCCCAGGCTAATCATGCAGGACCCAATGGCTGTGGTCACAGACCAGTTGGAATTCGAGTGAGTGAAATCCTTTCCTCCTGAGAGGGACAGAGGTGTTTACCACGATGACAAAAGAGGTGATCTCCAGATCTTCATCCTCCAGTGACTGAACAGTGGCTCAGCAACCACAGTAGAATGAATATTCTGATATCCTGTCTGCTCAAAAACCTCTTCCATCATTAGAGTCAGGATGGTGGTGATTAGATTCTGTCACCTGGCCAGATCCCGGGTCCTTTCCTACCAGAGAAACACCAGATAATAAAATTTATTACCAAACTTCAACCAATACAATACAAATTGCTTTATTTGGTCAGTGCCAGCAGCCAAATATGCATTTGGCATGTGGTCACTCTGGAGGATCATTGTGACAGTTGACAGAACTAGGCTGTCATCCATGACAATCTTCAGTCATTCCTTTCCAATGAGATGCTGCAGCCTCCACCATTGCTGTAGATGTGGGAGATTCTCCGTCATGGAATTAGAATAGTTAGGTGGTTGTTTTTGACTGGTGCTGAAGGGCCTTTTTTTGTGGTGTAGACCACCACGAATCTAGGACAATAAGATCTTCAGCATCTGCGTCATCACATTTAATCCGCCTCCTCCGACTGAAGGGAACTGAGATTGGGCATTCACCCATGCAAAGCAGAGAGGTAGTTAAACGACTTGTACTGCGGTCAGGTTCTCTGGATGACTGCACAGCTTTTGACATCCTCAAGGATCTCCATCCATGCTTGTTGGTTGGATAATGAGCTCTCCTCCTTCTGTCCCTGGTGAAGAGGTTTTCCCACCTTGCTGGAGTAACCCTGGAGAAAAGCATATAGGAACTTGTCCCCATGGAGCTACCTGAGAACTAGCTTCTGCCATGCCCATAAGGGTTACACTGCAAAGATTATGATTGGTTCTAGCCTGCTGGCTGTTGAGGAAGTCACAGGCAGCAAACATTTGGGATTGGGGTGCGGGGCTCACAGACTGCTTACTATTTGAGGGAGCAGTATTGCAGATAGCCTGATTCTTCCAGGTCTCTCATAAGTCCATGTTCAGATTCTGGCCTCTTTTCAAATATTCTGTCACCACTTCTTCCACATCAGGTGATTTTGTGCCCATAGTCTCAATATCCATGTCCAGAAGCTGACCAAGTGATGAGCCTACATGCAGTCTGAGAATTGACTGGTACAAAATCACACCATAAGAATTTTGCCAAAGCATCCAGGTCTCTGTTTCTTCTGGCAAGAAGACTCCAAGATTTAAAGAAATTGGCAAAAGAAAAAGAAAGGAAATGAGGAAATATGTCTCCACACAGTGACTTAATAAGATTTGGAAGACACCGGTGGAAGAGGAGTGGAAACTTTCGAAAGGCAATTTGACGTGTCATTGAAGAGTACTTTGAGGACTCTGAGGAAATAACAAAGGCATGGAATTCATTTGTGCAGCTCTTTCAAAGATCTGACAGAGGACCTAATGGTCTCATACTGCGCTATAGGATCCCATGATTGTACAGAGAAAAGACAGCAGATGTTAGGCTTGAAAAGAGGAGAAATATAAACATGATATGTAGACCATAAGCGTGCCATTTGTTTAATACAATTCCCCAAAATGTGAGAATTCAAAGATCGATAGATATAAATATATTTTGAAGTACTATTGGAATCAGATATGGCAATCTCCAAGCATTCTATTGAGAATCAGATTATGCCAATCAAAGAAGATTTCTGTTTTCAGCCAGAACTCAGCATTTCAGGTGTCTCTCTTGCTCTTGATCTCCTTTCTTTTGGGGTCTGTGAACATTAAGGTTTTTCTTATGCTAAGTATGTACACAGATATAATTCTGCCTGGAGTCTTTACTTAGGTCAGATGCTAATACAATTATTTTATTGGATTGACAAACTCACAGTCTCAAACAAGTAATACAACAACTAAATGTTTAAAAATGTTATTTTGACACTATTTAGTTGTACTTAAATATTACACATTAACAATCTCTCCAGAGGTTCTTTAATTAGATATCAAAACACAAAAAGTGAAGATCTGTTTCCAAACCTCAATTCAACATTTTTTTTCTGAAAGAATTGAATAGAAATGGCTTAGTTTTGTTAGCTAGCTCCTGGTTAAGACATCTCACAGTGGCGAAGCTCACTTTAAATGAAGAAACTGTTTTAGTTTTGCTCAACCACCAATAATTGTGCCTCATGCCAGATGAGGAGAGAGCAATTTGGCACCTAAATCTCATAAAGAAACACTGCTTGCTTGCTCACACATCCCAGTTAAAATAATCTGCCTTGAGGCAAAAGCCCTCTAGGAAATACATTCAGCTTGAAATACAATATTTTGTTTCATAAAGTTTATTTTTTTTAATCCACGTGAAAGGACATGAGATGATTAGTGTTGAAAAACGTAGTGCAGTTCAACAAAATTAACACAAAATGGCTGCCACCAACTGATTTTATTATGATCCTAGATTGTAAGAACAGCCATATAAAATAATATTTTGTATGAATAAAATGTTTGTTCATTTATTAGACTGAACTTATGCTACCAGGCAAAAAAAAAAGCCAGTTATCCAGCTCAATACATACAATATTTTGGTACTACATTGTATGCCTTTGGAATTCTAAGGCAATAATACGTTGTTCCAACATTCAAGGTCAAACTTGTGAAATGTCTGCCCCTTTAGTGGTCTCTCTGGATATACAATAAGTATATATGTTCCCCCAATAAACAAAATAAATAAATAACGTCTTACTGATTAATAAGCGGACACTAATTCCCAGCTGAATGCTGCACTTGAACATCATAATTTACATTTCAAAAAGAATATCGGATCCATTCTTAAAGAGGGTACATGCTAGTCTGTTATTAAATAGTAGCAATTAGAGACCAACTACTTCATATTTACTTCATTCTCTGTCCCTTCTTCAAAAATAAAGCCTTTATATCTGAACCCTGCAATCATACAAAGATGACAATCAAAGATGACATCAACATCAGTATGTTTCATATTTTCTATGCAAATAGTACCTGAAATACTGTATAATAAGGTGTATCATTTATTACTACATAAATGTTACACTATCACTTGTATGACTACATGATTTAACTCCAACACGAAATTTATCCTAAGGAATTGAGTAGTTAAATCTGCTATGTTATTAATGGTGTTTGTGAAATGTGTGAACAGCCCATTCTTCTCATAAATAATTCGTGGTTGATTGTCTGAGAACCTCACAACATATGAATTCAATAGCATTATCTTCTGGAACAAATTAACACTTACATTTTCTCAACTTTAATGAGATCACATTAGTACTCAGAATACGCCAAATCAGCTCACAGCTATGTTTGAAAGTGTTGTACCAAATCTCTTATACCCTTGTTTTTAAAGGATTAGTCTCCCTAGTCATGACTGTTCTTTTCAAATGCTTCCCATTGTGGTATTAATTATTTCTTATTGAGGTAAATGAATGGGGAAGGTCTCATCACTGACTGGATTCATGCATTTCTTTTGGTATCAGTCATCGTCAGAAGCAGGTCTGTGCCAGAGATGCTAAAGGAAGACAGGACCAGCTGCCGTGCATGTGAGTTAAGGATCCTGCTTGGTCCTCATGTTTCACGATTACCTCAGCTTCCTGTCTTGAATGGGAAACACTGCTCTTGAATAGTTGTAAAACATTTACTGAAGGCTGAAGCAATGAGGAGGTACAGCCATGTCAAACATCTGGTTTATGCATTACACTGAAACTGAAGCATTGGGTGTACAGTAGGGATACAGCTGTCAATAAATATAAGTCCTGTTATGGTTTTACTTATCCAATTTTTAAGTGGCCAAATCTATATCACAGACATATTCACAAAGTAATTTTTAACATATCGTTTAGACAATGTAATTTAAAAGTCTCTCATTATTTATGTAAGTGCTATATTCCTTTTAATTGTACTTACACAATTAATGTTTGAAATTGCTATTACATTTCAAATTCTGACACAAACAGCACTTAGACAGATTGCTTAAGAAAAAATAAAATCAGATTTTTGTATATAGTTCTTCAACTTGGGAAAGAGAAGTTCCTGTGTAATCAGTATGGCCATTTCCTGACTTTAGCTAGGATGCAAGCAGGATGTTCCGAGCAGTGGAGAGCTATTTCTATACAGAGAAATGAAGAATCAGACAGCCAGAATTGCAAGGCTAGCCTTGTCCATCTTACAAAATATCACAGGCAGAGGTTTGGGAACAGACCAACCAAGCAGATAATTAATGACAAACAGTCTATGGCACAGGAAGGTCTAAGGTATTAGTGCTATGGAAGGAATAGCTAATCCAACTACTTGACACATTCTACCATTTTGTATGTTTGATGCCTGCCGTAATACATGCTTAAAAATATTTTATTGAAGTCAGAACATGCCATCTTCATACTTGCTTTGTTACATTCCACGAAAGAGTGAATGATTCTCCCTCTCAAAATAATCTTGATACAGAAAATATATTTGCACAGTGCAAATAGTTCCTTCAAATATTGAAAAACATCTACTGAACAACAGCGGCTATTGCTTGGACCACAGCAAATGGTGCACACATTACTAAGGACTTCTGGTAGCTGAAAATCTATATTTCAAAATAGTGACTTATCTAATTCTGTAACACAGTGCTGTAGACTCAGCTACATCATCACAAAAGTGAATTGTAGTACAAAAGTTATGAAGATATCCATGGTATGAGTGGAATCTGTATGTGAGCAAGGAGTAAAATATTATTTCATAATTAAACCATCATTTCTGTTGGGTAATGTAGTCCAGTCACTGTGGAATATTTCCTGCGTTCTATAGAGGCCTTTCATCTGTCACATGTAATTTTTCTATGTTATTTTTCATTGGTAATTGATCTCCCATGTTTCACATAAAATTATTAAACTGATTTTTAAAATATTAAACAGAATAATTAGAAAATAATATGCAATGCCATTCCCCAATTACTTTTACTATGTAAATTTATTTTTAAAATATTTAACCTGTGGAGCCTCTTCATTTTTTCAACTCAACATAATTATTCTTTTACAAAAAAAAAAGTTGCTGGAGAAACTTAGCAGATCTGGCAAAATCTGTGGAGAAAAAGCAAAGTTAACATTTTGGGTCCAATGACTCTTCTTCAGAACTGGTTTTTGGTTTTGTTTCAGATTTTCAACATCTGCAGTTCTTTGTTTTAGTTACAGTTATTCTTTTTGCTACTTAGATATGCATTTTGTGGTCCAAAATCACATGAATATTTGTACTTAACAAGTTCTATGCAAGTACTGAGGTATCTATTTAATTCCTGGCTGTATGAATTATAAATACATGTCTGAGATTTTAAATTCTCAGAACAGGGAGGAATAGGTTTGCGTGGTAGAGTTCAGAGTTGGAACTGTCATGGCTGAAGTGAGGATCAATGTTGTTTAGTGTTGAGGCCGATATAATGCATAGAGAATGAGAAGTGCCAGTGTGTCAGATTTCAAAGGGAGCGCAGCAAGAACAGAATTTAGATGGGAACCAGAATTTGCACCTGTGATTTGGAGGTGTTGACTTGAGGATGACAGAGAACCAGGTTAGGATTAAAGACAGAACAATGAAATTGTGCTTTGTGAGGAAGAACGTGCATCCAAATCGACATGATGACTTTGCAGAACAACCTATTCCAGCCTTTTTCCAGAAGAAATTGCTAAGTAATCGCCAGCATGGTGCCATTTTGCCCAGAGAAAAGTTAGCCATTTGTTAGACTTGGGCATAGCTATAGACTTTCTAAGGGCTTGGCATGTTAGCTTTTGCAGGTTACTGTTAGACAAGCATTCAAGATGTGCAATGCTTTCAACATGGGACCATGGTGAAGGGAACTGTTTACACAATCTGTTCAAACGTGAACTCGGAAGGGCTGAACTCAGTGCTAAGTTAAAAAAAACTCCAAATTCACTCCAGCAAGGATCTGAATATTTCCACTGTAGCAAGGATCTAGATCCACAATGTAGGAGTCACAAAGTTTTAAAAGTAGTCAGAAATGCTTCTGAAAGTTGATGAACAGCAGAGTCTTTATAAAGAATTACTCGTCTGACTAGTTATCTCAAATTGGGTATAAAAAGTGAAATTAAGAGAGGGAAAGAAAGTTACAATTAAGGGAGATGGCAAGAAAAAGCAAAATACTTTTTTGTTTTTGCTTGCAAGATGGGGAGCCCAAGCTAAGAAATTTCCCAGTTCACCTGCCTTGGGAGAAAGATTCCATTAGACTTGAACTTTGTTCAGAGGGCAGGCATGGATAGGAATATGATATTGATTGAAATAGCCACAGAATCTGCTGTGTGGGAATACAATCTGGGTAAAAAGCCTGCTTTGGTTCTTTGGGACTTATCCCAATTTTTCCCTTAAATTTAAAGCCCAATAGCCATCTCCATGCACTCGTGCCAACTGGTAAATAGCCATGACCCCAGCCACCCCCAAAGGCCTTTATAGCCCATATAGCTCGTTAGTGGCAATCCCCTGGCCCACAAATACCCACATGGCTTCTGAAAGGGCCAATGTCAACTTAATACCAACTCATGCTAAACTATGCCTCCTGCCCACCACCATTTGCCCTTACACCTTTCATTTCAACTCACCTACTATCCACAATGAGTAGATTTCAAATGCCATACTTAGATGAAAAAAATAAACATGTTAAAATCTATCACAGCCTGTACTGTAGGAAAATAAAGTGTTAATTCCGCTCAACTACTTAAGTCTTTATACTTAAGCCTTTACTGATAACACCACGGGAAAGACAGCTAATCACTTGACGAGCGTTTTGGGCTGTCAATCAAATGTGAAGCAAACAAATCCCTGATGAGGTAATGATATGTTTTCAAAAATATGGCATTAATAATAATATAATGTAGCTCCTGAAGAAATGTCACCTAAGAGCTATTGCAACTTCTAGAACAGAACTTTTCAATCTCTGCAGACACAAGCCTTTTTCTAATTATTAAAGATCTGGGGGTATAACAAACTTCACAGCTTGACAATTCCACAGTTCCTATCCAGCTTTCAGAAGCATTTCTGACTACTTTTAAAACTTTGTGACTCCTACATTGTGGATCTAGATCCTTGCTACAGTGGAAATATTCAGATCCTTGCTGGAGTGAATTTGGAGTTTTTTTTAACTTAGCACTGAGTTCAGCCCTTCCGAGTTCACGTTTCCCTCACAAGCGAGTCACGCCTGTCTTTCTTCAGCTCCTGGAAAAAAGGGCATCTGTCTGAAATGGGGGTGAGACTTCTGAACTCAGGCACATCAGGCATTTTTATAGCTCTATGTGTCTCTAAGACAGGTCATTCTGCTATAATACGTGTTATGTCAGCGTAACTTGGCTACAACACGATGGAGAAATTATGGGCACTGTTTGGATAATGCAAATTTTCTACTGAATGGATGTAACGATCTTCTACAGCATAGTTTTCTATAGTGTGATTTTCTACAGCATGCAGTCGCAGAGGAACGCAACTATCGTGTTATAGCAAAACGACCTGCACTTGTGTGAAAATAAGGACCTCAATCCCCAACAAAATTAAAATCTGAAGTAATGTGATTCTACATTAGTATACATTTCTCAGAGCCAGAAATGTTGTTTGGCTGTAATTAAGACTGAACAGATGGTTAAGAGTGTAACTGAAATAGAAATGGTCAAGTACAAACTGTTTTTGATAAGTTTAGTCTGTTTCTGTGAGGTAAGCTCAGCAACCTTAGAACCATATTTGAATAGTTAGTCAGATGCTGAAATGTTCTTTCCAGGAAATATTTAGAGCAGCAGAGTATTTTGGACAGCAACATCTGGATTTCGACATTTAACTGTGCATATGTGTTCACTAAGCTAACTGTCCAGTTTGCACATAAATAATGGTTAGCACTGTTAGCCTCAGGATTCTTTCGTCAGCGAAACCCCATCAGTTACTTTAGCTCATGCACTAATATTATTAGAAAATGCTTTACCTACAAATCTGGAAAAAGGCAATTCATTATGTGTATGTTTACCTCACAAACACTTATCACCATTCATGGGAATACTATATATCTTTTTATTAGAGTTTAGAATTTTGGCATGAATTTATCAAGTACAGCTCACTTTAATGCAACTTCTTGATCTTTGTCCAAAAATTGTAAACAGAAATTTGACTTTGTCAGAAGGATACCAAGAAGGTTGATCCAAGGGGTGGTGGTGGTAGAAGGGTTGGAGGACAAATAAACACGGACAGTATTAGATTGGCCTTTAAAGATTCCACAGAAAAGAAAACCTGTTCAATCTACACATATTTACAGTGAAAAAGGTCCAACCATAGCCAATGTAAACTGGTTTGTGCTGGAAGTAAAATTTAATTCTTTAATAGCATCTTCTAAGATTGACACCATGACCCACAAAGTTGAAATTAAAAACATGTTGGACAGGTATTTATTTTATTGTCATATGCACTTTACTTCCATGGTTACTGTTTGCTGACTATCTGCTAAAGTGTGCAACAGAACTAAGAATGGCAAACTGTATCATGGAGTCTCTAACAACAACACTGAAGGAACCGCAATGCTGCTATGCTGGCCAGCTCATGCAACCAGAATAACCAGGCAAACAGACAAAGTAACCCAAGCATGTAGCTCCAATAAATCATGTGATAGTAATGGGCAAACAGCATCAAACTAGAATGGTGTAGTGCATCCTGTTGTGTGGATCAACATTCTCAGCTTATCATTCCATACACATATTATTGACTGTATTCTTCATATTGTTACTGCTCCAGGGTGGTTGACTCTCAGCTGAAATCCTCTCCTCATAATCTTTACTTAACAAAACCACCGATATCTCCCACCTCAACCTCAGCCCATCAGCTTGAAAAACTTGTAGTTATCTCCCCCAGGTTTAAATATGCCAGATATTTATAGATGTACTCAAATTCATTTATTTTTAGTACCTTGTAGGATGTGGGCATCCCTGACTGGACCAATATTTATTGGGCAAAAGTGAGGACTGCAGATGCTGGAAAGCAGAGTTTAGATCAGAGTGGTGCTGGTCAGGCAGGTCAGGCAGCATCCGAGGAGCAGGAAAATCGACGTTTTGGGCAAAAGCCCTTCATCAGGAATGCCCTTGCCAAGTTGCCAGTGAGAAGGTGGTGGTGAGCTGCCTTCTTGAACCACTGCAATCCACATGCAGTAGGTTGACCTATAATACCATTAGGAAGGGAATTCCAACATTTTGATCCAGCTACACTGAAGAAATGACAATTTCTTTTTCAAGGCTGAATGGTGAGTGACTTGGAGGCAAATTTGCAGTGAGTGGTGTTCCCTTCTCATTCAAAATGGAAGAGATCATGGTTTGGAAGGTCTATCTAAGGATTTTTGGTGTATTTTTGCAGTGCATCGTACAGTCAAAACTGCTACTACTGAGTGTTGGTGGTAGAAGGAGTGGGTGCTTGTAAATATGGTGCCAACTAAGAGGGCTGCTCTGTCTGGATGGTGTCAAGCTTCTTGAGTGTTGTTGCGGCTGCACCCTGCCAGAGGACTATTCCACCACTCTCCTGACTTGTGCCTTGTAGATGGTGGACAGACTTTGGGGAATCAGAAGGTGAGTTATTCGCGTCAGTATTCCTAGCCTCTGACCTGTTCTTGTAGCCATTGTGTTTATGTGGTGAGTCTCTGCCCTATTTAAGCATCAGTTCCTCAAAACCTTGACTGTTTATGTTTTATCACTCACCTGCTTTCCTGTGCTTGTATGGACTTTCTGTCTCATGCCTCATATTGAACATTGCTCAAATTTATATTGTACTAATGATAGAGTTGGTTATTGTGCATATTTGAAGTCCAGTTGGGCTTCAGCCAGTAGGTGATTTTATATGGTTGCATAATTAATTCCACATACCAACTGGTCTCTAGGCATCTCATTAAGGGTTAAACCAAAGTCACATGCATCTGCTAGCCATCTTAACCTAGTCATAAATCCCGATAGGGATTCCCCTGGTTCTTGAATTGCCAAGTAAAAATGATAGTGACTCAGAAGGGGAGGCTAGGGATCATAATACTCCTTAACTAAATCTGTCAACTCTTAAACAGCTTTAGCCTCAGGGAAACTTAAACTCCTAGTAACCTAGAAAAAGCTACAGGGCAACAAGCTGCCAGGAAAATTGTTCTTTTTTTTATCTGCCCCAGTATCATTTGCCCCGAAAAAAAATTACATTTTTTCCACATACCAGATTTTAAAAACAGATTCAAATGAGTCAAGCTTCCAAATAACGGCACGATGCCAGAGATGCTTACCCTAACTCAAAGACAACTGTTGCAAGCGAGTTTCTTCAGAAACATGCTTTACTCTCGTCACCACTAAAGTAACTTTGCACAGGCTGGTTTCCTATCACCAAGTCACCATTTATCCTTGACAAACTCACTATTCGATACTTTTGCAACCGTTATCAACACTATGAACCATGCACTCTCTTTCTCTAATTCTGGCTTCCAGTGGTCCCCCCATCCCTTCATTCCATTCCTGGTAGTAATCAGTCATGGGTTCAAATATTTACATATTACACCATAAATCCTGCATGTTAGTTCATTCTAACCTCGATGGTGAACCGGGAAGCCAAATTTCAATCCTTTACTTATCACTACATTTATTTACAGTAAATAATATTGCATATGTCTACTCTATTCCAAACATCTCTTGTTGTACTGATTAGATTCCTTACAGTGTGGAAACAGGCCCTTTGGCCCAACAAGTCCACACCGACCCTCCGAAGAGTAGTCTGCGCAGACCCATTTTCCCTGTGAGTGATGCACCTAACACTATGAGTAATTTAGCATGGCTAATTCACCAGACCTGCACATCTTTGGACTGTGTAAACTCCACACAGACAGTCACCCGAGGCTGGAATCGAACCTGTGTCCCTGGTGCTGTGAGGCAGCAGTGCTAACCATTGAGCCACCATGCCACCCATACTCAAGTGTACCAATCAAATAAGCAAACTGATTAATTTATGATACACCCTTTAAGGGGTTTTGCATCAAAAAATATCTTTAAGAAACTTGTCAAAATTAAATGTAAATGATTTTTTGAGCGGAAATAATATGCCTTAGTTCCTATAGCACTCAGAAATTATGGTAAGTTCTATACATACTGTTGGACACTTGCTGTTCCTCCACAAGGAGACCTGGATACAGACATATGGTCTCTCATCTTTACAGTTAAAGTTACATTTCAGCAGCACATCTATTGATTTTTTCATAGTATATGAACCATGTGTAAATGTTCATCTTTAATTCAAAATAGACAGAATCATAATAAATAATTATTACCTTAATTGCAGTTCCTTTAAAAAAGAGAAAGCAGCTTCACGCTCCCTATGACCAAGGTAAAGCCAAAAGAGAAGAGATTATAATGGATAATGAACTATTTTGTCATTAGGATAGGATAAAGGTGGTTTTAAGGAGGTACTTACACAAACAGTAAAAGATGGACAGTCAGAGGGAATAAGTTCTTAATAGCATTTTAATTGTGTTATTATTTTACAGATAGACAAATGTTGGAAAGTGTGCAATTAAGTACTTTGAGTACATCTAAAGAGAGTCTTTACTTCTGCACATGGGTATATTTGAAAGGGGAACATGCAATCGCCACTGATACACTTCAGACTGACATGACTAGGTGGACTGTGGGGGCTGGAGTGCATAATCAGCCCCAAACCCCAATTTTAGTTTAAACTTTGTAAGTTTCATTTGTGATTTGATCTAAATTACAGTTATGATTTAAGGGGCTACCACCTGTTAAATTGTTTTAATTTAATGTTTCATTATTTCATTTACTTATTTTAAAATAAAAGAAAGAGAGACTTTATGTCCACAACCAGCAGACCTTGGAGAGGGAGATTCTGGATTAGAGTGGTGCTGGAAAAGCACAGCAATTCAGGCAGCATCCGAGGAGCAGGAAAATCGACGTTTTGGGCAAAAGCCCTACATCAGGAATGGTCTATTCCTGCTGAAGGGCTTTTGCCCCAAACATTGATTTTTCCACCCCTCGGATGCTGCCTGAACTGCTGTGCTTTTCCAGCTCCACTCTAATCCAGAATCTGGTTTCCAGCATCTGCAGTAATTGTTTTTACCTTGGAGAGGGAGAACATGTTGGAGAGGAGCAGAAGGTGAATGATGAGTTGACACAGATTACTGATGTCACAGAGTGCTTGCAAACAGGTTACTGTGGATGTATGAGGTGGGGTGAGGGGCAAGACAGACAAGCATGGCATACAATGGCAGCAAATGTTCTAGCAAGAATAGCTATATGGAGCAGCATTTCTTTAAATGCATTTGTATCCAGTTGTGGTAGGGTGATTTCCTTCCAATGCTCAACAATTGTTGGTTGTGTTAAGTCTGGAAGATTGTCTCCTTTCAATTCTTGCTAGTTCACATGCAGATAAGTGACTTTGCGTCCTGGTGGAAAAATGTTGGAATACTTATGTGTGACCAGTAGAATCATTGCATAAAATGAATTATAGACCACATTTTAAAGTGAATCCAGAAGAGAAACAAGTTTTTATTACTAGCTGCTTTGGTATTGGAAAATATGTAGACCTATATATTATAACATTCTAATCCCTTTTATTCATATTGCTTTAATATTACTGTTCCAATTTCTTAGGGTTAAAATAAAGAGCATATCACAAGTTTAAATAAAAATAGTAGTGTCAATAGGTTGTTATATAAATCAAATGCAATTTGATGGGGTCCTTTTTTCCTGCATTAAAGTGCAATATTAAGACACTGCATATAAGAGAATGACCTTTTTAAGATATTTACAGAATGCTATTAATAAAAGTGCCTGTAACTTTCTCCAATATACTTTTAGAAGCAGAATGTCAATGCCATATCTTAAAAAATGTCAGCGTCAAAGTTAGCTTTTTTTCCACTTTTGTCATCTTACTGTTCAGTTCGGTGTCTCTTTTCCCTGCCATTTTGAAGATATAGAAATTGTAATTTTATAACCTATAATATATTTCAAACTCATGCTGCAGTCCCACAAGGTCATCTGATGAATGTCATTGCAATCCTTTACAATAAATTCTCTAAGGGAAACAGAATAGAAGGAATACAAAGATTTTGTGAACGATAGTAAAATAGATTCATACAAAGGAAGAGATGGAAGTGTATATAATTATTTGAAAAATTAAAGATGGAAAAGAAGCAGTGACCACAGTACAGTAAATCTACAGGTAGTGGCATACCAATGTGAATATAGTTAATGCATTATAATTTGTATAAAAGATTTGACCTGATGCCCAGGTTCTAGCTAAATGCATTAAAGTTGGAGCTTCAGTCTTCATGTGATTGGACAGGCTAATTCTTGATTGGCAAATTTTGGGCAGATAGGGCAACACATCCCATGAGATAGTGAGTTCTGGAGTGCAGGAGTTGCTTTCTTGACTTTTCTTCTCTGCGGATGGTCTGCCTTATCATTAAGATGTTGTGGATCAAAGTGTGATGCAACTTGATGGATAGCTGTCGCCATTCTGAACAGTTGGTAATAAGCTCCTCTGGGTCATTAAGGTCAATGCTACCAAACACCAAATAGGACTTCAGAGTTTCTGTGAAACATTTTATTTCCCCTCCCCAAGACATTAGACATTTGAGTGTTAAGGGAACAAGTCCTAGTAAGGCAGGCAATTTTCCGCCATCCAGACAGTGTTCAATCCATCAAAATTGATTATGCAGGCATTTTGCCATATAGCTTGTGGTGTTGGTGTCAATAGGACACCAGAGCTTTAGTTGTTTGCTCATTGAATCTAAAGGATGTGGAGGTGTTGCTTTTGTAGTGCTTTTTTGTGTTGTAGATACACAGTCCAATCTTCATGCAACACAGAAGTGTAGTAACTACAACTTCTCTGTATTCTAGGACATCTGTTAGATTTGCTCCTTTGACTACTTTGGAGCAATGGTGATCTTTTGAGATATGACTGTTTAACATATCCCAGAGTCTCTCCCTCCACACGTAAATATGGGCTGTCCTGAGTTTTATATTGGGAATATCCAAGAACAAGCTAAATTCCTTGTATGCAGAATTGAAGAGATTTAGAGTGCCAACAAATCTGGTGCAGAATGAGTAACAATACTACAACTATCCACAAACTGTATATCTTCAATATCTAGTGGTTAGTTTCATTTTGGCAGGGAACTGACTGAAATACTGACACTGGAGGTTAATCGAACTTTGATAAAAAGAACAACAACTGTCAGGTAGACCATTAACAGCATAGTGAGATGATTGGGGGAAGGGTATGCTGTCACATATCTGTGCTGGACTCAGCATCAGATTCTGAAGCTGTCTGTTACAGATCTCCCATTCAAGAAAGTTTCAGATGTGTTACCATGATGTACTTACAGGATTGTGATGATGTTTCTTGCACACCAAAATCCTTGGAGCAGATTCCATGGAACTTCACAATTTACTGAATCAAATTCCTTGATCTGGTCAATGAATGTGATGAAGAGTTCCTCGTGTTTTCTGGACATTTTTCTAGGATTTGGCTGGCAAAGAAGACCATGTCAGGCATACTTTGGGAAGGTCCACAGCCTCACCATATCTTTGGGAGTATGTTCTCATCTTCAGGAAATAGACAATTCAGAAGGTTGTGTATGTGTCAGAAATGTTTGCAGAAGAGGGAAATGCCTAGATAGTTTTCACAGCAACTGCTGCCTCTGAAGAACAGTCATACTGGACTCAAACATTACCTCTATTTCTCTCTCCACGGATATTACTAGACCTGTTGAATTTCTTTGGCATTTCATGTTTCTACTTCAGAGTTCCAGCATCCACACTATTTTGCTTTTACTAGAGGTAGGACAGAGTCTGTGTTCAGAACATAGGAAAGCAGAGACCCTGGATAAGGGACGAACACAAACCAAGCCTGGGAAATTGAATGGTTGAGATGCTACCTATCAGTCATATTCTGAACCATAGTTGCAAAATAATTAAAAGGAGTTAATTAATTAACTACAAAATAAGTTTAAGGTGCACTCCACAAAACTGTTTGCTTTCAATCACAGCTATTGCATTGCAGTACTGATTTTTATATTCAGCATTTTGATTTTCAAAGACCTTTTTTATGTCATCCTTATAGAGGAGATGATTTCTATTTGCAAGAGATCATTATCAAAATGAATTTAACTTCACTATAGGGTTCACAAAGCTGATCAGTAACCTAGCTGTGGTTGGAGAAGGCTAGTCTAATGAGAAAGCCAAGAGCCAGCAATAGTGAGAAGGTAAACACAGAGCTCGAGAATCAGATTGCACATAACGGTGAGATCTGAGAAGCTCAACGAGCGCAGTGGCTTCAAAATAACAGTTATCGAAGAGAAATAAAACAAAAGGTAATCTTAGTTTGGGAAACTTGGTCGCCATGGAGGGGTTAGGCTGAAGGACCTATTTCCAATGACTATGACTCTGAGAGAGTTGCATGAAGCTAACAGCAAATAATTTTGGTTAGTTTTTACCTTGTTTTTACATTGTCATCAGATAGAACTAAAAAATTCCAATGTTCAGATTTTGATTTTAGAAATATGTAATGGTGGTGACAACCACCAAAACATGGCGGTTTCAGTATTCTTGCTTGTGGTTTTGATTGGTCAGTTTTGTGTTTGCTGCTTGCTGGTTGGTTGCCATGGAATGGATGCTTTTGCCTCATGGATCCATTGCAGACTGAAAACTTTTAATGAGATAGATTTTATTCAGGCTTCTAACAATACTTTGGATATCATGAGATTGGCAGGTTAATTTATTTTTCAACACATATATAATTGATACTTTTAGTATATAACTCAATCAGCACAACGTCAGAGAAACTAAGGAAAGCATATCACTGAGTATGAAAATTCACTTACCATGTAAACCTTTGCTTAAAGAAACTGACTTACCTACATTTGTTTTTGATATTGGCAGTCCCAAAATGTTGTACAGCAGAGTTTACATGTTGAACCATGATCAAAAATAGCGTTGTGGTTATAATAATTCATTGATGGAATTCTTCAGCCTTACTGATACAAGTAACCACTGCTATACACATCAAAGTCTTTGAGTGCAAAGTTTTAAAAAATTCACATATTCAACATCAATTTTTAAAATGTTTTAAATCCAAAGAAGTAAAATTTAATTTGGCATGGCATCAGATCCATTTGTTCAGTCCTTTTTAATTAAAAATGCAGCCCTTGCTATCAGAATTTAGAGAAGAGCCTTCATCTTCCATTCCTTTGAGAACCCAAGTCTAAAAAATTATGATAATATCATACTGCCTAACAGCCTTTCCTACCAGAGTCCATTTTTATGGGGAACATAACTAACCAATCAAGGAATACCTTAAATAGTCAATAACCATAGACTGGATATGACTGTGTTAGCTGAGTGTTAATATCTTTCTTCGTAGGTTACAAAAGATTTTGGGGAGAAATTGTTTCGACTGTTTTATATACAATTGATGCTATTTGCATTCTGCACAGTAAAATGTTGGCTTTCTTGCTTGCATAATGGACTAACCAATGATGAGGAAACAGCAGCAGTAATCCTCCAAATCAGCTGTGAGCTGCAATTAGAAAGCAGTTAAGCACCTGAAATAGCATTGAGGAGACAAAGACATCTGTTTAGTCACCAAATTGCAGCAGAACTGTGTAGCACTGTGAGAAAAAAAAACAACAGTTTCTTGGGTCAGATACTGCAAACCCTTCTACAAGGGTTTAGGCAGAACAAATGCACAATTATTCGCATAATGCCCCCTCTCACCTTGCACATTGCCTTGAAAATTTAGCCCCTCCTGCCTTCCACCTAACCCATTATTATCCTCTCCCGCCAATGCCCTGCTCTGCACTAGCTTAAAATCTGTTGCACATCTAATCTTTCCAGTTCTGCTCAAAGATCACTGGCATTAAATGTTAACTCTCTTTCCCTCTCTACAGATACTGCCTCACCTGCTAAGTATTTCCAGCATGTTCTATTTTATTACAACACCAGGTAACATAGTAATAAACACTACTCCCCCAGGGATACATGGTGGTTTGCCATTTATGCTACTCGAACACAGACATAATAGGCACAGAAGGAGGCCCTTCAGCATCTAATCTGCTCTACCATTCATTGTGATCATGGCTGATGATCCAACTGTTTTCACATTCTCCCCAGACCCTTTGATCCCTTTAACCCGAAGAACTATATCTAACTTCCTCTTGAAAATATCCAATGTTTTGGCCTCAATTGCTTTTTGTGACAGATAATTTCTACTACTGTCTGGGTGAAGACATTTCTTCTTATCTCAGTCCTAATTGGCCTATCCCATATGCTTAGACTTAGAAACAATGTTTTGTTCCTTTATTATAGCCACTATTATTCTCTTTGCCTTTTGTTCCATGACATCTTTGTTATTTAGTCTCTACAACCCTCTGCCTTATTTCAAACCTTCCCTTTTGTTCGACTGCTCCTCTTCTTTCTTTTAATATCAAGAAACCCATCAATTTCTGACTCCATTCAGTTCTGATTTAACTCAAAGCATTAACTCTATTTCACTCTCTGACATTTTACAGCACTTTTCTGCTTATGCCCGAAACGTCGATTCTCCTGCTCCTTTGATGCTGCCTGACCTGCTGCGCTTTTCCAGCAACACATTTTTTAGCTCTGATCTCCAGCATCTGCAGTCCTCACTTTCTCCTAGCACTTTTCTATGTCAAATTTCCAGCATCTGCAGTATTTACCTTTTTACATTACTTTGTTTGATTTGTGTTTATTGCGTAGTCATTGGCCATGATTGTCCTTACCCTATTGTTGCTATCTTCACTTTTCAAATTGAGGGGTAGTATAAATGATTGCTTTAAACTGAAGACAACAAGAGTGTTTGAACTTCCTAGTCATGTGCTGGTGTTCCCACACCATGAGGTGTATTTGTACTTGTTGGGGGCAGGGACCAAAACTGAAAAGTTGCTGTAATTTTCAAATGAGTTGACAGGGGAAGAGGTGTCCAACAGTGCTCACTTTAAAATGGCAGCAAACCATATTTGATATTCAGATACACAGGCAGATCCAAATACCATTCCAAGTAGCCCTCTGAGTTTTAGAAAAATTAACAATGGTGTGGAATTATGTGCCTTGTTGAGTTGCTTTTGGTAATCAGTGGCAAAATTGACAAAGACTCCTAAATGCTTTACTTTATAAAACATATGAAAATTTACTGATATGTCACTGGCAGCACCATATCTGACACTACCAATGTCCCCAGTGCTAAAAGAATACTGATTTGATGGTTACATCAACTCTAATAGTCACTACCAGTCCCATATGAATGTAACCTATTGAGTATGTGTCTTTCTGAAAGCAAAGCTATGGGAATGCTGATTGGCTGAAACTAGCCTCCCTAGGAGCATCTATTCACATTAACAAACAGCTGTTTTTGGCACAGTAAGCTTGCTGTGCTGCAGATTGACAGGACTTAGATCATGAACTGTGCCAGTTGGCATCATGGGCAGCCATTTCCTCTTGCTGGTCTCCTCTTTTGCCAAAACAATCCAATAAGCAGAAAATTGAATGCAGTCATTGCAAAGCAAAACAAATCCTTGAATGTGTGGAAAAGCTTCAAACCTATGTCCTTTAAATTATCCTTCTTGCTCCCTGAATGCAACGCTTAGCTTCATACTTATTTGATGTTAGTAACATAAGTGGACAACAGTAACAAATAAACCACAACAAAATAAGTAATTTATCTCTAAAATACCCAGTATAATCAACTAGTTATTGTATCCTGATGAAGGGCTTTTGCCCGAAATGTCGATTTTCCTGCTTCTTGAATACTGCCTGGCCAGCTGTGCTTTTCCAGCACCATTCTAAACTAGATTTCCAGCATCTGCAGCCCTCACTTTTACCTAGTCATTGTATCATGTCAGTACATTTATACTACAGCAGTACTGTCCTTGTCCAACAATATTCCTCAGTGTAAGAATATTGTGTTGCACTCCCAGTATTGCTTTAAGTCACTGACTTCAAGACTTTTGAAGACTCTCCTACCTTTACGACTTAAGGTGGATGTTTACATGCAAGTCGGAGGGGAAAGCAATACAGTAGAATATCCAAATATGGATGATATTACTGTGAAATTGGTAGTGAGGAGAGCAACCAGAGAGTAGCATGTAAAGAGCAGGACATATATATGACAGCAGAAAGGTGCATTCAGGGGCCTGTAATTATATAAATGTAAATAAAGGGTGTTCTCACACTGAGAAGAATGACAGAGCTATATCAAGCCATCCAGTGTTCAGGTGTACATAGTAGAACATTCTTAATCCATGGTGCAAGTGAGGAAGACTTCAAAATTGTCAGATTGATGTCAGGTCACAGTACACAAGGCATTAGAGAAAAGAAGAAAAACACTGAAGAACAGAACAGAACCTCAGAGGATGTTGAAGTCAAAGTAAAACAATTGGAAGCCTCCAGGGAACAAACAGAGTTGGATACTTTGAACAGTGACATAAAAAGGTTGAAGTACACACCCGGATCAATGTGGTGCTGTAATTGATTGGGGCAGCCTCTCCTACTGAGACAGTGCCATTCCGGCAAGAGTTGGACAATGCTGAAGGCTTGAAGAAAAGGTAGAAGTGGAGCCTCTTGAATCACAAGTTCTAATTTATAGGACTGTGTCATGATTGCATCCAAATGAATAAAGGACACTGGTTAATACATTTCCATATGCAAATGGCCCTATAGCTGCCAAAGTCCTCATGAGGCAAGGCGTAAAAGAAAATATCACTGGCATTGAAACTTTAATCAAGGCAATTGATGCATACATTCGTCCAAAATGAAATCTGGTCATAGAAAGAGTGGAAGGTTTAATCAGTGGTCCCAGCTTCAAGGAGAATTGAATGAAGCATTTTTAGCAGGTTTATACAGAGTCGCAGGGTGTAGTGGATACAAAGCGTTAAAAGACGATTTAATGAGCTATCATTATTGTAGGTATCTGCGATGAGATTTGTCTGATTTTCTTCAGTCAAAAGAAGAGCTCACATTGTGTTGAGAAGTAACGCTGAGTAAACTATTGGAACTGCGAGCTGACAAGTCTCCTAGCACTGCTGGATTTTGTGACGCATGTTGATTAAGCCATTAGTGATAATGTAAATACAAATGATAAACAATTTTTGGTAATAGGTAACAAAGTAAGAGGGAAACAGTGGGCAAATATAGTGAACTATGCAAATAATGGTATAACTGATGGTGTTCCTCTGACATCAGCAGAGCAGAGCAGAGAGAAGAACAAACCAGGGAGAAATAAGCCAAGATCATGACTAGAGTAAAGAGCTGTATTCAGTACTCTGTGAATACATAAGGAAAATAAAGAGTGTTGCACTACTGCAGAGAACAAGAGAGCTGTGCTCGAGGTTAAGGATAAATATGGATTTGAGAAAACAAATGCAGTAGCCAAGTTAAAAGGGAGCAGTCTCCAAAGGTGTATGTGTAAATAACTCACATTCAGAGATCCATAACTGCATGGTTATGCAGCAGATGGTAGGGAGTTGCGGTTCTTAGAAACTCAAAGCTGAGAGGCAAAATACCAGAGTCTCGGGAGGATCAGAAAGTCACGTCATGGGGTTCCAGATTTTTAATCTGCTAGAGCAAAGACTTGTCATCTGATTCAAATGACTACACATTACAAATGGCTTGACAAAGTCACCTCTGCTCTCAATGTTATTGGCCATCGATCCTTCCAGGACTCTAGCAGTGAGACATTTACAGAATCTTGTAATCAATGGCACAACAATGTGTAAAGTAGGGAACTAATGGCTTGTTTCCCAGGAATGCCAATCATGTCAACTGAGCTTACAATGATGCCAGTCAGAATGACGGGCAATTAGAGTTTGTTGTTCTGACTGGCTTTCTACAAATACAGGAAATTATTGGCTGCAAGCATGACAATTAAGGCAACCAGAGATCACCTAGGGGTGTTCATCAATCACAAAGGTTTCTACACTATAAATGCCCAGATGGTGTAAAACCACAACAAGGTCTTTATATGGTCATATAAGTTGCTTGCATCTTGCAGCAGTCCAATTTCCTAGATATTGTTTCATTATACAGAAGATTGCAGACTGGATACTCAGAGACCCAGAAACTCACATAGAATGTGGTTGATGACCCTTCTCAGAAACCTGAGGAATGAGGAGAGGGACACCAAAATGCACATCATATAATGACCAGAAATATTAACAAACAAATGATCAGCAGTTTTCAGCTGCATTCTGCCGCCTGGACAGACGTCAGGACTCATTTCAATATTCATTCATCAGAGTCTTCACAATGATGGTGAGATGCAAAATGCCCATTGGCCAGCAGCAAGATTTGGACCAGCTGATTAAAACACAGAAAACAAAGCCCTGTTAGAGATCATAGAAGGAGGATGTGAAAGTGGGAGAAATGTGGCCATTGCACCATCAATCATGCAAATGGATGCATTGACTTTATTGATAGCATTGCACCCATTTTCCACCAAATGTTAAAGACACAATTACTCCCCAACCCAGACCCGTCTCTGGCACATAAAGTATTAGTCTGGCACAGATGGTCCTGCAAGTGTTGAACTAAATTGCAATACTTGTCTTTACAAGGACTGGTCAGTTGCAGTATTTTCCGAAGAATCAGACATTTGTATTACCATTCGATCAGTTACACCATCAAATTGATATTTTTTTGCCCTGAAAGTATGTAAAGTGAATGGATGCGCGAGGTCAGGGTCTGACCTGAGATGGTTCTCCATCGGAGATTTGCTTGCTAAGGATTCTGTAATCATCAATGCAGAAGCCATGACTTGCGTAACGCCCATTTACTGGATGATGTTCTTCATGCTGTTGAGCTCACTATGAGAAAGAACCGTATTGTATGTTAGTCAGTCCTGCCATTGAGTTATCATAGTGGACCTCATGTCTTTTTGCTAACAATATAAAACAGTCTCGCAAATTAAACAAATTTACATCCTTATCTCTCCATTGTCTCCAAATTGGTCTCTGTAAATTCACATCTTCCCATTTATCATTTAACAATTGGAAAGGTCACTTGACAGCCATCCAACAGTAGAGAACAATAAAGAAGGCAGAGAGAGCTGATTATATCAAAGAGCACATCAGGATATAGCACACACACAAAGTGCTGGAGAAATGCAGGCGGTCTGGCAGCATCTGTCAAGACAGAAGCAGAGTTAATATTTCTAGTCTGGCATCACTCTTCTACAGAACCTGAAGAAGAGGTTTACTGTACTCAGTGGGCTGAAGTTTCATCAAGAGTGAGAGGGAGCGAACGGAGCGACCAGACCTCGTGGAATAATTTCACCACATACAGCTTTGACTTTAAGTGTAGAGGGCAGAATCTATGATGGTCAAAGCAACATGGGCTATGGCAAGACATGCCAGAATTAGATGAGAAGTGAGGTGAGGTGAGAAGTGAAGTGAGGTGAGGCCCATCTCGACATAAGAGGCAGCTCACTCCATCTTTTAAACTTCTCACAAGAGGTGTGATGCGATTCTTGCTAAGCAGCAGTGAGATGCCAATAGATGGGGTTAACACTTAATTAAACTCATTGGGATAGCATGCTGCAAATTAGGAAATACTCGGAATCATCACAAATTAAAGATTTCATGAAATACACCGAATTTCCTAAATTACCTGAGATTGACTGAAAGCATGGACCAGGGTTCTTAAACTGAATAAGAAACATTATATATTATAAATAAATAGACACCAGATACTGGTATACCACCAACATATCACTCTACCAATTGAAACTCTTCTTTACTTAATAAATTCCCCCCTACTCATGCTTATGGATAGACAGACATAGGAAAACAAGGGTGTTATAGATAGAGGGAAAGGTTGAGAAGGTAGGTCGGTGGTTCCTGTTTGCTGAGGTGATTCTTGTGCTAATTTGAAGACTTTCAATCTTCCTTCTCTGGATACTTTCACTAATTTGATGGTGGCGCTTACGTTGGCAGACTGGAGAAGGACTTGATCTTCCTCCTACAGAGCTGAGCATTCCTCCAGATGGCTGGGACTCCTTTAATCCAGGTGGTAACCTTAAACCAAGCTGGCATGGTCTGGTGAAATGGCCAGAGAGGAAATCCTGCCAATACATTATCCTGTCCAGCAGGACTACAGAGCAACGACGTGATTTCCCTCTGTCCGCCATGCCCAGGGTAAATGTCAGCAAGGTTGCAGAGTACCTCAGGACTGACAGTGTTTATCTGGGTGTCTGATGGCCATTCAAAAATGCACAGGCACAAGGGACAGCAATAATTTCCACGATATCCGCTGATGGTGAATTGGCCAGAACTGGTGCATGGTAACATGATGTGGGATTCAGATATGAGACACTCAGTGGGAGTAGGATGGTCATTAATGAGATGCGCTTAGTAAGATAGGATGAGAAAACTCACCAGACTGTGTGGTAAGAAAGCCTCAAAAAAAAAGCAATGCAATTCAGACTTAGCCAAAAAGTAGAAGATTCAGCCCAGAGATCTTAAAAGTCAAGTGAATGCAATATTTATTTTGTCTCTTCCTTTGCCCCAAAAGCCTGGGACAGCTTCAAGATCTTTGAATATGCAGGACTTGGCTATGATTGCACTATATTTACTTTCTCCATCTGCAGTCTGGTTTACATCAGCAATCAGCAATCATTTTCTTTCATGTTCCATCTAGGCTTAAAATCTGATCTTTCCCTGAACTTTGGCTGAGAAATTCCGATGGCCAGATAATATTTTTCTATTTTTCCAATTTCCTTAAGCTTACAAGTCACTCAGGAAAAATGAGACGATTTAAAACCTTCCTTCACTTCTGGGTAACTATTGAGTTGGACCCTGATTCACCAATGACCCCAATGACTAGCACCATCACCTTTCCCTCTGCCTCAACACATATTCCCTCTCCCCTCCTTGTCATCTCACCCAACTGGTACTCTTTCCCTACCCCATTCCAAATCACCCACATCTTAACTTCCTCACCCACCTGCTGCCACAACCACTCCGTGACCCACCACCCTAACCTCAGATCCAACACCCTTTTCCACCCACCCAGCTGCCATCCTCCCCACACACTGATCTGGCATATTTATTTTATGTCAGTTGCTGTCAAAGTGGTTGCCGACACTAATATGGTAAACGTACTACTGGTAAACGGGGTGTGTTTCCACACTGGTCCATTCAAGGGATATGAGAAAGAAGTGGGAATAAGGGATAGAGATAAAAGATTAAGCATGATCCTATTGAATGTGAACAAGCAGGAGGCTGGAAGAACACAGCAAGCCAGGCAGCATCAGGAGGTGGAGAAGTCAACATTATGGGTGTAACCATTCTGCAGGAGTAGGGGTGGGTGTAAAGGGAGCTGCAGATAAAGGAAGAGTTATGGGACCGGGTAGCTGGGGTGGTGAAATAGTGATAGGCAAAAACAGGTAGAGGATACAACCTGGTTAGTCAATGGGAACAATGAGGTTTGTAGGTGGAAGGAAGGGTCGAACAGAGGAATGGAAGTGGGGGGGGGGTCGGGCTGGGAAAGGAGTGAGTGAATGGGGAGGGAGGTTATTTGAAATTGGAGAACTCAATGTTGAGCCTTCCAGACTGTAGACAGCCCAGGTGGATAATAAGGTGTTGTTCCTCGAATTTGTAGTCTAATTCGTGTGGCAATGGAGGAGGCCAAGGATGGTCTTGCCAGAAAGGGTGTGGGAATTTTAATTCACCTTCCCATTCTCTTTCCATACTTATCCCTACCTTACCACCCTGCTCCCCCCCCCCCCCCCCCCCCCACCCCACCCAACTCCTACACTTCTTCACACCTGAAATGTTGACTTCTCCACCTCCTGATGCTGCCTGGCTCACTGTGTTCTTTCAGCTTCCTGCTTGTCTACTTTGGATTAAGACATCTGCAGTTTTTTATGTCTAACCATAATCCTATTGGATAGCAGAGCAAGCTTGAAGGGCCAAATGGCTAACTCCTTCTTTTACTTTCTATCCCATTGCTGGCTGTGACCATTCCTTGATTCCTCTCTGCTGGTTTGCCATGGGTGGCTGCTGTCCAAGACTGTCCAATGTAAGTATATATTTTTTAATCTGATTGGAAAATTCAAACCTTATATTTTTGATTCCCAATAAATTACCTTGTATAAAATATTTAGAATTTTCATTTTGGATTCAGAGTATGGGAGATTTCTTCATAGTAAATTTAGTTATGGATTCCAAGTTGAAAGTTTTAATTTTGTGTACAATCTTTGGTATTTGGATTATCTTATATTTCTGAAGAAGAAAACCCTTAAAAATCAGCACTAATACAGAAGATAAGGATACTGCATGACTGCACCATCCAATAATGAAGTTAGTGGGAATGAAAACATTACATCGGAAATCTAAAACGTAGCTCTGAAAATCAAGAAGGAACTCGCAAGAAAATCTTGCAGGACGCTATTGGAAAGAAATATCTTGATCCAACAATCACTTCCAACACTGATTCACCTTCCATTGCAAGGGAACAAGATTTCCCTCTGGGTCCTCACAGTAACAGTGGCACATCCATGGAACCATAGGGAAAATGGAGCCTAGTGTTGACTGTCTACCTTCCATGATGTCATTTCTTTCTCTCACTTTCAGAAATCACGGATGCTTCACTTTGTTTCTTTGGAATGTTCCTTTCTTTGGAATGTTCCTTTGAATACAGGAGTTAATACATTATCATGCAAGTCATCATCACACCCGTTGATACTAATTCAGGACAAAGCAGCATGCTTGAATGGCACCACACCCACAAATATCCATCCTTTCCAACACTGATACTCAGGAGCAGCAGTGTGTACTATCTACAAGATGCACTGTAGAAATTCACCAAAAATCCTTAAACAGCACTTTGCAAATCCAAAAGGACAAAGTTAGCAGATGCATGGGAACACCACCACTTAGTAATATATCGCCATTACTTCACCGTCGCTGGGTCAAAATTTTGGAATTTCCTCCCTAAGGGCGTTGCCTGTTTATGTTCAAGAAAGGAACTCACATCCACCATCTCATAAGCAACTAGAGATGGGCAATAAAATGTTGGCCCTGCAAGTGATACTCACATGAGCAAATTAAAAATCATTTAATTGGAAATCCATATTCAGATCTTATTGAAGTGGTTCCACAAAGAACAAAGAGCAGTACAGCACAGGAACAGGCCTTTCGGCCCAACAAGCCTGAGCTGATAATCATGCCTTTCTAAACTAAAGACATTTTGCCTCTGCATTGTCCATATCCCTCTTTTCATGAATCTGTCAAGATGCCTCTGAAACTTTGAAATTGTATCACCTCCTCTGACAGCATATTCCAGACATTTACTACCTTCTGTGTAAAAGAAAATGCCTCTCACCATCTCCCCTTAAACTTTCCCCTTTTTATCTGAAACCCATGTCCCCTAGTAATTAACATTTCTACCCTGGGAGAAAGACCCGACTATCCATTCTACCTAAGCCTCTCATATATGTGTAAACTTTTGTAAGGTTGCCCCTCAACTACTGACAATCAGTGAAAACAAAACAAGTTTGACCAATTTCTCCTCATAGCTAACACCTCCAAACCAAGCAAAATCCTGGTAAACCTTTTTTGTAACCTCTCCAAAGTCTCCACCTTTCATGTTCATTCACTTCACATATTTCCTAGTTTCTCACAGGCTTCTCTGCTTGCACCATATCATTCTATATACAGTTATAGAGTCACAGTATGGAAACAGACCCTTTGGACCAACTCGACCAGACCAACCAGATATCCCAACTTAATCTAGTCCGACATGCCAGCACCTGGCCCATATCCCTCCAAACCCTTCCTATTCATGTACCCATCCAGATGTCTTTTAAATGTTGCAATTGTACTAGCATCCAACACTTCCTCTGGTAGCTCATTCCAGACACGTACCACTATCCACATGAAAACATTTCCCCTTAAGTCTTTTTTATATCTTTCTCCTCTCACCCTAAACCTTGCCCTCTAATTCTGGATTCCACCAGGGAAAAGACTTTGACTAAATACCTCATCCATGTCCTTCATGATTTTATAAACCCTCTATAAGGTCACCCCTCAGCCTCCAACGCTCCAGGGAAAACAGTCCCAGCCTATTCAGCCTCTCCCTATAGCTCAAATCCTTCAAACCTGGCAACATCCTTGTAAATCTTTTCTGAATCCTTTCAAGTTTCACAACATCCTTCCGATAGGAAGGAGACCAGAATTGCAAGCTATATTTCAAAATTGGCCTAACCAATGTCCTGTACAGCTGCAATATGACCTCCCAACTCCAATACTCAATACTCTGACCAATAAAGGAAAGCATACCAAACACTTTTTTCACCGTCCTATCTACCTGCAACTCTACTTTCAAGGAGCTATCAACCTGCACTCCAAGGGCTCTTTGTTCAGCAACACTCCCTAGGACCTTACCATTAAGTATATAAGTCCTGCTAAGATTTGCTTTCCCAAAATGCAGCACCTCACATTTATCTAAATTAAACTCCTTCTGCTACTTCTCAGCCCATTGGCTCATCAAGATCAAGATCCCGTTGTAATCTGAGGTAACCTTCTTCACTGTCCACTACACCTCCAATTTTGGTGTCATCTGCAGAATTACTAACTATACCTCTTATGTTCATGGTGAATACAATTTGTTTATCTTCAGGTAATCGTGTATTTACATAATGCAATAAAGAAATAGTGAAATTACAATAAATGTAAGCAATTGTGAGGTGGCATTAGTTTGTTGGAAGCACATGTAATTTCAGCACTCAAGTGCAAACATTTCTGCAAATTCATGTATGCAATTTTATTTCAGGGAAAAGCACTCTTTCGTTTAATTGTTATCTATGGATATGCCAAAGTAATCATAACAAGTACACTGAACATATAGAGGTGGCACAGTTTTAGGGCTATAAGCTCAGCTCCCAAACTCAATACGAGTTAAGGGAATGGGATTTGTAAGTAGCTGATTCTTCAGTCGTCAATATAATGGTTAATCCTAAATATAACTAACTGTGAAGATTGAGTTGTGGTGACAGAGTGGTGTTGTTATTATTGAAACAATCTTTCAGCTGTTCAGACACATGACAACCTGATAAAATGACACAGCACTGTGGTCACATGTGGATTCCAGTTTTGCACATTCATGTGTTATTGTCAGACTCGATGGAACCCAGCTTGTTTCGATTGCAGCTTTTGGTTTGTACATTTATCAGTCACTTGGCTAATGGATTACAGATCAAAAATACACTATAGTACACTTGTTTTAGCATCATTACATTGCCAACTGTCTTCTGTAAAACATTATCTGGACATGTGGATTGAATAGATGTGCAATACTGAACATGCCAGTACTTCTTGACAATAAGTCACCTATCTGTCATTTTAGTCAAATATGGTTATAATATACTTCCACCAATGGAATATCTCCTTGGACTATACAGAACACACAAAGTTGATAATTGGCAATGGATGACATTATGTTGAAACATCATGTATTTTCCCAATTTTTGGTGTTGTTGTTCATGGCTCATGGTCCTCGCTTCATTAACTATGTAACTGGTATCAATGGCATCAAGCAAATGGCAAGAGAGAGGGAAGAGCCTGCTGCAGCTGAGACTTTATGAGGTTCACACCACTCCTGCCATATTTAGACTCCCACTATCCACCAATTCAGAGGCTGCAAGCTGCAAACTGCCTTTCACGTCATGTTCCTGCACTATTAACCTCCAAGGAAGTAGTCAAAAAAGGCAAGTTGGCTCCTCAGTTCAATGAGAGGGATTTAGTGGATATGGTGGTGGAAAGAAGACAGTCTTTATCTGCAGAGGTCACACCACCAGAATCGGCCAGCCTGGCCTGGGTCAGTGCAGTGTTCTGCCAAACTACTAATGCTTCCTTCCGTCTGCCTTTAGTTCCTCACTGGGTGCACCTCAGCACCTTTCCTGCCTCTCTAATAGCATTAACACCTCTTCCATCAACTGTTATCATCCTCAATTCGTCCTTTGATCTCATTGCAAGAAGAAATTTCTCACAATCGAATGACAAGGTGAAGGACTGATTGAGGTATGGTGGACAGATGACTCCTCAAATGATATGAAAAAAAAATGCTGGGTTTGAACAGAGAAGAGTGTAAACATATATTTGGAGATGTGAAGACTTCCATGGGCAACCAGCACATTATCAGTTCCAGTGGTTGTAATGTGCTATGCTGCACTCCCATTAACACCAACACTAACTCATTACGAACCCCTTCAAGCTTTTATGCTACTTATACTGCAAATTCCTCTCTAGTCCTAACCAGCAAACCTCCACTCCACCAGGACAGGTCTGGAGACCCTCAACTCCACATCCAATTCTCAAAGGATCCATCAGCAAGGCTATTACCTGCATCCTTTGTAGCTCAGTAGCTTTCACATCAATGAGTATTCTACCCAAATTAACCGCAAGAAAATATCACTGATGCATCTCCACAGCTGACAAATCAAGATATCCGTCAAACCTCTGACACTCAAAGGATTGCTGGAAGCAAGACACTTGCTCAGCCTCAGGGAGAAGGTTGTCCTATGGACTTGGCTATTAATGACTTTGTCAACATGTGCAGACAGAGTCAAGGAAAACAGGAACATTTAGCAGAGGCAGTTGATAAACTGGATTGAAGGGTAGAGCAGCCCAATAACATTGACTTCAGCACACGTGCATCTGGTTATTTTTATGGTTAGGTTGGCAACTGCCATAGCGACACTGTTTTGTAAGCTCCAGTATTGAAGGATATAGTATGTTACAATATTACAGGATATTCTTGGTATGCTGCAGGACTCCACAAATGTAGTTTAGGCATCAAAAGCTGATCTTAAAAAGTCTATTCCATTATGGCCCTGGCGGAAGCATGGGCCTCATTATATCTTCATTCTGCATCAGTCTGAAGCTTTCGCAAAGGGGTCATCCACTATATTTCGAGGTAGTGGTCCTTGTCTCCTAGCAGCCTTCCTTGTATGACCTGAGTACCTTGATGCAGGAACATGCGAGTTCTTTAATACATGTGCCTCATGGCAGTTCCCAAGATGTCTGACACAATCCTTCAAAATCTGGCACCAACGCTCACAGACAATTTGAATATTGATGGAGTGCCAGTCTTTCTGTTAACAAACTTTGTAACCTGATGTTAGCACACTCTCAAAGCAGTGCAGGTGCAGTTTACAGCATTGCGTACCTGAGGGAAGCCGGCGATGGTGGAGAATCCCAATGCTGGGTGATCTGATGCTCAACATAAGGGGAGCATGTAAACTGGTAATACCCGAAAGAGAAATTTCAGCAATATCCCAGACACATTGTGGGTAGAGAATTAGCAAGTACCACACAGGTCCCTTGTTGAATTGTGCTGTTGGAATAAAAGTTCAAGATAGCTGTAAATACGGGGACTATTGGAATGGGATTGCCAACTGTTCCTTCTATGTATTGCTCTAGCAGATGATACGATTTGGTGATGGTGACCTAGGACTTCGTTGTCCTTCCAAGAACTGTAGAAAATATTAGTGAGGACAGTAGATATAGTATGATATTAGCTCCTCTAGCTCCTCGTTGGATCTTCACCTGTTTCTTCCCCAGATCTTGTGACAGCAACAAGAACTTTCTGCTCTCGCTGTAATTGCTGTCTCCTTCTTTGCAATTTTTTTTGCAAGTGGACCAAGGCCCTAACGACACCAACAATGTTCATGTCAGGTGCATGAGCCCGCAGTCTATTGGGACTGTCAGTTGGAGAATACTATTTCGCTACTGCTGTGGTTGAACCCTCTCATCAATCATGATGAAATGTCATGGTTTGTCCTGATACCATGTGCCATGGAGGCTTTGCAAGAATGTCAATACCATGCCTTGTTAATGAAGTATATAACCTTATTCAGACGTATGTTACAAAAGCGTTCATGTTACAGTGGGGGAGTGAAATTCTGGCAGTAAGCCATTGTCAGGGTCTCCCTCCCAAAGAAATACATCCTTAAACATCAGAGACCATATTCTTACATGCTTACATACATTGTTTAGTGTGAGAGCGTGGCAGCTCCAATGTGTTGTTTTCCAGCGTTAGCTCCGATATGTGATTCAGAAATGCCAAAGTCATATGCAATTTTTAAGTTTGCTTCTGATTAGTTTTAATTAGCTGACATGCAAAGGAATCAATTAATGCAAACAATATAATTGTCACATAAAATGCATTTTTTAAAATGCTGGAGAAATTCAATAGATCTGGTTGTACTTGCAGAGAGCAAAAAACAGAGTTCATATTTTGAGTCTGATATGTGTCTTCTTCAGAAACATGATGGTCATGATTGCTTAAAGTCATAATCAGGAATGTGCACTCTTGGACAATGAATGACCTTCTGATGAAATGCAATTTGATGCCAGATGGGTGGCATTACTGAATCAATGTATATATGATTAATGCAATTGTCCTGAATAATGTCTCAAATTCAAACAATTTAACTCCACTCCTTAAGAGAAAAATAACAACTTTCTCCAGCTGCTCTGCATGAGATGCAGCCTTTTTGTTTTGTTGTTGTGCATATTACTTTGGATTGAAGATAGCAAGGTTTCAACTTAATGTCCTACTGAGCGATTTGCAAGCTCTGTCTGAAATGTAGCATGGTCTCTCCATTCTTTATGTTCTGTTCTCTTTTGTTACTGTCCTGTGTCCCCAGTGACTTTCAACCTCTACTTATTTGTTCATTCCCTTTATATAACTGTTTAAGTCCCAAATTTACCCCAAGAGCCCATCTCTTTGTGAATCACAAGCCCTTGTTAGCCATGAACTCTCCCCATGAAGAGTCCAGAGTGATTGTGCAGTCTGAAATTTCCAAATCTCTCCTAGTGTTTGCTGTTCCCTTCTATGCACTATCAGGTCGTATCTTTCTATCTTGAACTGTCTCCAAACACTGTGATCATTCTCTCAGCAACCCAGTCCAATAAGCTCTGTCTCCAGATTTGTACTTTCCACATTTTCAAGGACTTTACGGACTGTCTTCAGGTATAATCTCAACCATTAATGTCAAAAATATTAATGAATTATTGTGGCTCTGCACTGCCCTTCCCCTCAACCCTCAACCCCCAACCCCTAACATCATGATTTGGCAGGACAGCCCGAACTGAGTGTGGCCAAGCAGTGTGCTAATTGATGTATCTGTAATACTTAATTGGTTGACCTGGAGAAGTGACCATGATCTGCAAAGACCTGGAATTTTGAAACCTGGTAGGACCAAGTGTTTAATAGTGATAATATCTAACCCCTTGGATTAGAGTGAGACAAGTCCATTGACTGTGTTCTCCTTGAGCCCACTTTGTGCTGGCCTCCTTTGACATTTTGTTGATGTGTTTGTCTCATAAACTGCTAGGAAATGGAGTAGGTGTGATGTTGATGTACCATTCAGCAACATGTCCAATGCTTTGACTATTCAACACCTGGAGCTGTGATGAGCTGCATCCCTCTCTCTCTGCAATAAAAAGCAATGCAAACTGCAAAGGCAGGCAGCCTCCAAGTAAGCACAATGTAAATGAGTGCTAAGAAATGGAAATTAAGAGCCACAAGTTGCATCCTGTGCAGATGCATAAGATTTGTATGCCTGTGCACGTGAAGCAATGAATCATACAAAACATAGATGTCCCTAATATCCAAAACAAAGTCATAAAGGGCTGAAGTGGTGTGTGAGTTTGCCTGAATGATAATTTGGTGAGGTTGGGATGGAAGATGGAGGAGTATGTTGTGATGGAAAATTCAGGGATATTGTGGTGAAGACAGAGTTGGATGAAGATCCTGAGAAACGATGGTGAGATGGTGCCACCAGGTAACCAGTCTTACTTCCATGTTGGGAATTGACACCATCCAGATTCTGGGGAAAGGAGTTGAGAATTGAAAACTGCACAGACACAAAGAGACTCAAGCTATTAATGAGATTCAAGTGCGTTGAAATAAGCTCATTATCATTCATTAGCAAGATCCTAAACTTAAAATTTAAACCTTAAGGAGAAAATCAGAATTTATTTTCAATAAAGCAATCCTGATTTTTTGAATCATTCCCACTGTCTTTTTCCACATTTTTGCATCATTACCAACACTGGTTAAAGGGCAGAGAATTCCATCCATATTGTCTAACATCTTGTTTAGGTGAGAACAATTTTTTTTAAAGTGAATTATTAAAAGTGAATCTCATTCTGAACAAATCATGAACAAAAGGAACTGAATTTATTAATACCATTAAAGTAGGAAGAATTTTCACCAGATCTACAAAAATACTATAAACTAATACGTTGTGAATATGCTGATAAGCTGTGAATATAGTTCAACCTACGTAACCCATCATAAACCAAGATTTATGTCCAAAATTTTAAGAATCGGCATTATTAGTTAAGACATTATTGCTTGGATACTTCTCAACAGTTTGGAGTTTTGACAATGTCATATGTCCACTCAGTCTTCTATATTTATTTCATCTTCAACCCCATTTTTCTGAGTTAGGGCTGATCGTAAATATACAGTGAGGTCCAGAAAAAAGTTGGTGCTTTCCAGAGCGAGCCCACCAGTAGGGATGTGGGGAAGATTTCTGGTATGATATTGCACGACAGTAGAAATTCTGCTAAAGAACCTGAAAAAGGTAGAAGTACTCAAACATTCGAAATGCAAACTCCTACTGACTTGAGTTCTTCATCATTTAAATCTTTGCAATGTGATGAAGGTAGACCTCTTCAATGTAAATGCTTCCGTCTATCACCTCTCTTACTACAGCTATCTCAAGGCATTAACCACTGGCTTTACACACATTTATTTTATGCAAACTAATGATCTTTTTTACCTACTTGGTTAGAACATTGAACATAGAACATAGAACAGTACAGTGCAGTACAGGCCCTTCGGCCCACGATGTTGTGCTGAGCATTTATCTTAATCTACGATCAACCTAACCTACACACCTCTCAATTTACTGCTGTCCATGTGCTTGTCCAGCAGTCATTTAAATGTCCCTAATGTCTCTGACTCTACTACCACGGCTGGCAGTGCATTCCACGCACCCACCACTCCCTGCATAAAGAACCTACCTCTGACATCTCTCCTATATCTTCCTCCAATCACCTTAAAATTATGACCCCTCATGACAGCCATTTCTGCTATGGGGAAATGTCTCCACCTATCTACTCTATCTATGCCTCTCATTATCTCACATACCTCTATCAAGGCACCTCTCTTCCTTCTTCTCTCCACTGTGAAAAGCCCTAGCTCCCTCAACCTCTCTTCATAAGACATGCCCTCCAATCTAGGCAGCATCCTGGTAAATCTCCTCTACACACTCTCTAAAGCATCTACATCCTTCCTATAATGAGGCAACCAGAATTGGACACCATATTCCAAGTGTGTCTAACCAGGGCTTTATAGAGCTGCAGCAAAACTTCGCAGCTCTTAAACTCAATCCCCTTGTTAATAAAAGCCAAACACCATACGCCTTCTTAACAAATCTAGCAAATTGGGTGGCAACTTTGAGGGATCTATTTACGTGGACCCCAAGAATCTGCTGTTCCTCCACACTACCAGGAATCCTGCCTTTAACCCTGTATTCAGCATTCAAATTCAACCTTCCAAAATGAATCACTTTGCATTTATCCAGGGTGAACTCCATCTGCCACTTCTCAGCCCAACTTTGCATCCTACCAATGTCTTTTTGTAGCTTGCAGCAGCCATCAACACTATCTAAGACACCACCGATAAACTTACTAACTCACCCTTCCACTTCTTCATCCGTTATTCCATAGGACCTTTTTATTGTCAATTCAGAAGGCAAATGGGGCACTAGTTTAATATCTCATTCAAAGAAGGGCACCTTATCTTATGGAGCACTCGTCGCTCAGCTTAAAAAACATTGTGTGCAGTCTCTGGAGTTGAATTGAATACCTAATAGTTTGACTCAGGTGGACGTGCTACCCACACAACCAATACTCACTCCATTGTGCTCACGTCTGCACCAAACTGATTATTCCATAAATTTGGAATTGTTTGAGAATTGGATAGAAAACAGAACAAGGCTTTCATTCCAAATTATGCCTCAGTGTGCTTGAAAAGGAAGAAGGTTTTGCCTTTTGGAAGCATGAAAATGGACTGCAAATTTGTCTGAAGAGCTTCTGTATGATATTTATATTCCAGCATTCATTAACTACAAGATGCATGGAAGGCGAAGGTGATTGTTCAGCAGGCATTTCAAGTGCTCAGTTTTGTAATTTATATTTCTTTCTCTTTTTCAGAGACCATGTATATTCTGATGCTTTCAGATAATGAACAGTTGAAGGAGGATTTCCCTTTTGGGATCAATATCCTGATGCCAGCTTAAGCTGCAAGTTCCAACCCTGACTTGTGCTGGGAACAGCAATGTGCTGTGATGTTTTGCTTGATTGGCTAGTTGGAAGCCAGAGACCAATAAATAACGCTAGAGGATGCCTTTCAGTATGAAAGAGCTGCAGCCTACTATTTGCAGACAGAGAGGAAGAGGATGCCTCTATCGTGAGGTACATCCTCAGCATTTTTAAAAGATTTAAAATTACAATAGCCTTACCTGATGACTACAATTATAGATGGAAAGCAAATGATCCTGGAACATGACCTACCCCAGTTTGTCACTGGGTGGCCACCTCCAGGTATCTGCTGTGCTGCTGATATCTCAGGAAGTTGACATGCTGATTAAAATTGGCCTGGGCCCAATGCCCTAAATTGGCCTTTTAGATGACAGAACAAGTTCACCACTGCTTGCAAGTGGTAGCAATTCCTTGCCTCATCAGCTTTAGGACAATAGTCAGGATTGAGAATAATGATGGCAGTCTGGCACACTAGCTAGTGTTGAAAATGACAAGCCAATGATTACTACAGCAGCAAAGATAATCAGGCTCAACTGCTGATGTATCAGGGTCAGTTGCCGAGAGCAAGATGGGTTTTCAATGTCTGCATTCTATTTATCAGGTGACTATCCATCTCTTCACCAGTACTTTCTTCTCAACTAGGGTGGGGACTTGGTATAGGATACATCGCCAAACCACACGAACTTCATGAAACACAATGGCAAATCCAACAATGTACTATATTAAACATATATACTGTTTGAAACACAGCTCTGTACTAACATTGTTGTAATGTTGTACCAGCATTGTACAGTTTTTTTTATTCATTCATGGGATGAGGGTGTTACTGGCTAGGCTAGCATTTATTGCCCATCGCAGAGGGCAGTTAAGAGTCAACCCCATTGCTGTGGGTCTGGAGTCACATGTAAGGCAGACCAGGTAAGGATACCAGTTTCCTTTCTTAAAGGGCATTAGTGACCCAGATGGGTTTTTCCAACAATCAACATGAGATCATGGTCATGATTAGATTCTTAATTACGAATTTTTATTGAACTGAACTTCTACCAACTGCTGTGATTGTTCAAACCCAGGTCCCCAGAAATTGCCTGTGTCTGTCGATTAACATTCCAGCAATAATACCACGAGGAGATCGTCTCCCCTTGTAATTAATTGTAGTATCCTGGTACCAGCACGAGGAGTGCAGGAACCGAAGGAGTCGTGCCTTCATTGAGCTACATAAGGATAGAGTTCTGAGTTCTCTCAATCCTTTTCTCATGATTGCAAGTACCTTTCCTGAAGTGAGTTGAAGCTGATATGACCATCCTGGAGCACAGATGCTTGGGCCTCAGTAACACAATGGGGATATTCACAAGCAATGATTCAACTCTGGATCTCAAGCTCCCCACTGTAATTGCTACTCATCTAACTCTCCCTATGTTATCCCTTCATTATTTCTATGCTGTGCCTTATCTGATGCTTTTATACCAGCTTCGATATCATTTTCATCACTTTGTAAATCTTGGTGGTTGCATTCAGTGCTCTGCCAAGAGGTGATCTGCATAGGCCTTGTAAGGTATCACTTGCTATGCGAAGAAAGCAGACAGTAGATACATGCAAAGTGAAACATAACTTATCTGAGCCTTAACTTTAATATCTTTCAGGAGTCTCAATATTCCATTTTGTTTTAATTAATAGCAATAGTAGTTCATTAAAGGGAATCCATTAAATACAAATATTTAACAATGGAATAATAAAATATATTTAGTCTTTCAATGTTATTGCATTGCTTTTGTTAAGCCATATGGCAATACAAGCATCATCCATGCATGAGATGTAAAGCAAAGTTGGTGAAAACATATTGTGTAACAGTTGCTGAAACTGATTAAGAGGAATTCTGTCTGTAGTAGACAAAATATGTCTGTTTTCCCTTTAAATGAATATTTAAAATCTGATTTTATAAAAGTTGTAGTATAGGATATTTAGCACTATTAATATGGTAAAGCATAAGAATGGAATGAAATAAATAACAGAAACAAACTGCATTAATGACAAGACTTATGCATTGTACCTTATATATGCAGTGTACTTATTGTACCTTATATATGCAATAGAGGTCATTCACAAAAATGCAGTGTAGTGCTATGTCCTTAATTGTCTATTTTCCCATATGGTAAATTTCAACAACAAAAATTTTCCAGTTCAATATGCATCACCGTCATGACGCTACCTTCCCTATGGATTTCTAGAATCCTTTACAGAAGAGTGTTGAAGATTTATTACACAGGAACATCAAGAATGGTTTTAATATACTTCTCATTTGAATCAAATTGACACATTTTACATTCTTTTAAACATAATGAAATTCCCTTACAACACATCGTATTATAAATGACCTCACTATTTGAATTTATGTTATAGGTCCAGCCTATAATTCAATACTCAGTGGCAAACATTTTTAGTTTTTTAAAGTATTATAAAAAATAGGGATTAAGTATGTTATGACTCCACAAACACTGGCTCCACAGACATTCCTACGTTTTAAACTAAACATAAAGTTGAAATGCATGGATTGCAAGAATGTGATGACATCAGTGCTGACATCAATCATAAATATATGAACTTTGTTTGTTATAGTAAAATAATATTTTTCAAATACATTTACTCAAGGATTATGTCTAAAGGTAAGGCTGCATCATTTCTGAAGACGTCAGACAGCTTTATAGTCTGTAAGAATTTAGAAGTGCATGCACAACAAATACCAGTTTGTTAAATGCTATGATAACTAATTGAGCTTATCTTGTACATCTTTAAGGTGTTGTTCACTTCCCAGTAATTGCATGTAATTTTCCCCTAATTTTGAAGCCTGTAATTTGGCATACTAGTAAATTAGTATGTCATAATGAATGTAAATGAATTAGCGGTTTTTGATGAACTGATTCTGTGGCATTTGTGAATGTGTATTTTGCATAGGAATTTTAAACTCATTTAGCATAAATTATGCTCTGATATACAAACAAAAAGACAAGGTGAAGGGCTATTAGGAATATCATGTTTCCTTAATTTAATAATGGTCAGGGAAGGAGTTTTAACAAGATCTATGCTATATTTTCCAGAGGGGGAGTATTTATTAGTTCGTATCTCATTCGATAATGATCCAGGCTAACACAGCCCACCATCTCGTATAATTGACAAAATGGTAACCACTGAGTGGGTTCAAAAAGTAGCTTCATTTTTAATTACCTTATATGATAGGCTCTTTCATCGAAATATTTTACCTGTTGGTTAGATCAAGAAAAAATGCCTTGTTTAAAATGTCTACTTGATGCAACCATTATGAAACCATTTAAGCTTTTGCACAGGAGGTACATTTTGGATTGTACAATGACATGCTATCATAAAATGCTGGAGCATGACCTTTACCATATGAAGTGCTTTACTCAGAAAGTGAGAGAAAATGCAGGGCAAGTGGGGCAGCAGTCAGCTTAGTTCTTCACTCACTCACTTTCTGAAAGCAGGTATGTGTCAGCATTGACAATGGCCCTGATCAACTCGACTGCCAGCTTTTTTTTAAAGATTAGATTCCCTACAGTGTGGAAACAGGCCCTTCAGCCCAACAAGTCCACACTGACCCTATGAAGAACAACCCACCCAGATCCATTCTGCTCTGACTAATGCGCCCAACACTGCGGGCAATTTAGCATGGCCAATTCACCTAACCTGCACATCTTTGGACTGTGGGAGGAAATCAGAGCATCCAGAGGAAACCCACGCAGATACGGGGAAAATGTGCAAACTCCACCCAGACAGTTGCCTGAGGCGGGAATTGAACCTAGGTCCTTGGTGCTGTGAGGCAGCAGTGCTAACCACTGAGCCACCGTGCCATTTGTATTAGAATTCCCTGTTGAAGAGAGATGTAACTTATGGGAGAATAAGTAACAAAAAAGTAGAATATGATCTTGTCTGAATAAACGAACAACACCTTAAAGATGTGCAGGATAGGCTTATTACAGTTATGTTCATTACTTCTGCTCTTTTATCTTGACCCCTGGTTCTGTGATTGGCAAAATACCCAGAAATAAGATAAGCATGAAAATCTTACACATTTAAAATTGAATTCTGTTGCAAAAATCCTGACCATCTTCTCAATGAAAAGTGTGTAGAACCAATTTTTAAGTATGCCTTTTGCTCCCAACTATGAAATGGAAAGAATGAAATGAAGAATATTGGTTACTGCATTTTTAACAAGTTTCTTTTATCCTTTCAAGTGCATGATTGCATTATACTGCTGCAGAATACAAAACAAATGCAGATATGCAAAATATATATAAAACAGGTAATCTTCACCAATTGAGAGAAAATGTTTGCTAGTCTCATATATCTGTACTGTCATCAGAAGTTAGTTTTCAGTATTTCTTAATGTTATAGTTTTATATCTATATATTTATACGGTTAATCAAAAAATGAAAGTGAATAATGAAGCTTAAAATCTATGTAATTTCAAAATAACAGGTTTTTTTTGGTTTCAGCTTTCAAGCGATTTTTTGCTTAAGGGCTAACCATTCATTAACGTATCTAATGTAACTATAGTGGCCATTTAAAATTACTGTCTCATTGCATAACATTTAATTGAATCGCACGTAAGTTAAAAAAAAACTTTTGTCCAAGAATGGTTGTGCTTTGGATTCTTTAAAGTCCATGTCAGGGTCTTGGATCAGCAGACCTCCCATAGCAGACATTAACTGGTTGAGAGGCAATTTGGTATGTAACGAAGGGAACAATACTGGGATTGGAGCCAAAGTAGAAATACTGGCGCCTGGAACCTGGGGATTTGCTTCCTAGTAATATTAAGAGTTGAACTAGGTCTAACAGTTCTGTTCGGTTGCAAATGGCATAATGTGATCAATGCCTTTGCCAAAGGGATTTCAATAGAGAGAAAGGCTGGCAACTAAAAAAAAGCAATGTTCTTAGCTTGTGCTGAATTGAGCACAGGAAATAAAAAGGGGAGGGGGGAGAAACTGCAGTCCATTAATCCAAGCTACTTCATGAGACCAACCTTCAGCTGATTTTTTTTATTTTCTGATCGTGCTTTGCCACCCAGAAAGCAGAAACATAAAACAGAAAGTTAAAACTGCTGTCATTCAGAGAAAGGCACGCAAACATGAAATTATTGACATGAGCTCTAAAAATGACAGCAATAGAATTGTGCAGTCGAATCTATTCCCTAAGTGCCTGAACCATATAATGTTCTTATTAATTCTATTTGGAAATGTTAAAATAAGAGAGGTTACAGGCTGAAGAAGAGACCTGGTTTCCTCATGAATACTTACCTTGCTTCTTCCCCGGTGTCCTTGGACTGTCATCGCCAACCTTTGAAGCTGTATCTGATTATCCATGCAGCAATTAATCATAATTAAGCAGGGCTGAGAATTGGAAAGGTAGAAGGAGGGTGGCTGCAGATCTGGCATTCATCCTGAGTAGTTTCTGTTCCCTTTTGGCTTGCAGACGACTTGTTTGGTTCCATGTTTTGAGAAAATGACCCCCCTGTGATCTGTCCCATTTGTGTTTTGGTAATCTTGGCTGAACTTGGATCCAAAGCCCTCACATTTATGCTATTTCCAGATGGGAAAGAGCTGGAAATAAATTATATACTCAATGCCAAGTGACTTTAATTTTGTCTAATTAAACACTCAATGCAATGCATTTCAGAATAAAGATTCCACCAAAACATTTACGTCACTATTAAACATTGCCATAGATTATAAATACATGATTGCTATTTCATTCATCTCCCTTTGGTTGAATTTATCTGTTCCTTTTTACCAAATGAATACTTTCTCCAGAATAAAATTTACATTAAGAAGAGAAGGAGGAAAAAGAGTCTTGATGTAAATAACAAACTGCCTCACAAAGCTTTTTATTATGATGCGATGCTGCAACTTTTAATTCATGGAGCATTTAATCAACATTGACATTTATATTGTATTTGTTTACGCACAGAAAAAACCCCACAAATAGATGGCTTGTTGAATATACAAAGAACAGAAATACTTCTTTTTAAAAAAAAGTTAGCTGTTCTAAATCGAACAGTTTACATTTTTGAAATAATTTACCCCTAATTTTCAGGATAGTCTGGTTTAATGTATGTTTAAGTCATTAAAAATCTGAATAAATGATAATTTATTACAATCAGCTACAATGTGAAACTTGCAGATTGGTCTCATCAGTAATAAGGAATTAACAACCAATGGATAAAAAGGGCTCAGTGATCCATTATAGAAAGGTTTCCCTCACCCTCTCCAGGGCTGTATCACAGGGAGGGGAAAAAATCCTTTAAAAATACAATTGTTAATGTATTGTGATGTGACAGCTTTTGAAAATCATAATGTTTAAATAATGGTGTTGCATTCTCCAATATAAAAAAAATGTTGCCTGTAGATTGTAATCACTGTCAGCATTGTAGTTTTTTTTAGACTTGTAATGGTTTATATTATAACTGATATATACACTGAGACTGTAGGGAGCTACGAATGAAAGTGAATGTCAAAAAATTGAACTGCTGACAGCAGGGATTTAAGCAGAATTAGCAATGTCAATATTGTGTCTTATCACAGGTTTTAGTTTCTTAATAATATTGATTACCATTATTACCTTGTCTCTTATTGTCCTGCTCATAGTGGGAGTATGACCGGGGGCCTCTGAAATTAACACTGTACAAATGAAATAGAGGCTGGGAACCAGGATTAAATCAAAATGAATTTTAAGCAGTAGAATGTAATTGCAGCTGTTTTAGGTATAAGGTTTAGTAGTTAATTTGATTAGAGATTGGGAAGTTCATTCTTTAATTAAAATATATGTTCATCAGATAATGTACTTGAGCTAACCTTTTTATGAGTTTGTGCTCATAAGTAGCATATACAGCATTAGCTGAGGGAATAAATACCGACAAAACACTAACACTTTGCTGAATGAAACATAAAGTAATGATGAATTTCTATGGTGGTTTGCTGGAAACCCATATTAGATTCATGAATAATAATAAGTACTGTGCAAACTTAAAGATTTTGATATCTGTTATTCCTCCTGAGCTGCTAAGATTGGAATCTTCTCTACATAGCGTTCAAAAAGTTTTCCTGTCCCAAACTGCATTTCAAGTTGTTGTAGTACTCACAATAGGGATCAATATTTACATTGCAAATTGCTTAATCATTATTAACTACTCAGTTTTGTTATGCTAATTGCCCACAACACAGTTAAACTGTGACTACTTGATGACTTTATAGACTCTGCAAAATGTTTGCCAAATGCATAACCTTTTCAATTTTAAGAAACAATTTGTGACTGTGGTTAATACCACATATAATTTTCTAGTATTTTGTGAAAACTGCTTTCAAAGTTATAGTAACATGACTTGTTGCATGAAGTGTCTTTAAATGTCCCAAAAATGTTCTTTGCAAAGGTACGGTCAAAGCTACATACTAAACAAATAAAACTAAGCATTATCCTACTTATACTTTTGGTGCTTGCATCACCCTCCTTTTTTTCTGTTTTGGAACACAGTAACCATCTTGGTTATCATTCTGGGCTCAAAACACCACCACAAGAAAGAAATGCCTACCACTCCCTGGTTCAAACTTCCCACTCCTTTCATCACAAAAATACATTCCCTCAGTTGACATAATTTAACATCTCCAACCATAAGTGAAGTCTAAGGACAAGTGGAAGATATGTCAAAGAAAGCAATACTTTACTGAGTTATGAATAAATCCACCCAAGCTCTGCAAGATGTAATCGCTTGAAACTTGTGGTCAACATCAACTGTTTACTGCCAGTTCGCACTGTCTACTAACTCTATACACACCTCTGCATGATAACAGACATAAGTATCATAAGCAACCTCAACAAACATTTATTGCTATTGTCTATTACAATGCATTCCACACTGAAAATTCTGACTGTACCTATTGCACACTAATCACGTTAATGTACATGACAGATTTGTATAATATGAACATCACTGCATACACCTATGATATTGTCAAATATTTATCATAGCACGTGTTCCATTATAAAATTATGCATTAATTGACGATCTAAGTTACTTTTATAAGAGAACTTCCTTTTTAAAAAATGATGTGTTCTTGTGTTGCCCTGTTTAAACAGACGCAATTGAGAGTATAATTACAAAACACTGTTAAAAACTGTGTCATGTCAAATGTGGCTGGAGCATATGAATATAATATGTTCATTGCACAAGACATAGCTATGACAGAATGTGTAGTAGAAGAAAATGGAGAAAGATAGCCAGGCATGTAAGAAGGACACAGCAATATTTTCTAATTTAACATGAGGGACTTCAGTTGAAAGTAATGTCATCAGTAGAGATTTATGCATTGTGTGAAGCAGTTGAAATAAATCTGTTATGGTTTTACTTGCACATGTGAATTGAAAGGAATTACTTACTTTAAATGGTAGTACCGTATTTATACATAAACTAATGATTAATCATGTTTCAAAATTAATTAGTTATATTGTACAAGATGTAAGGAAAAATATGAAATAATAAATATGGAAAAGTTGCTGAAATCATAACAATAGCAAAACCTTTTATATTGTTTTCATTACCCATTTTTGACCACATATAGGACAGTCATAAAGGACACAACTGCTGCCATGTGAATGGTCCCACTCTATAAATGTAAAACATAGCATAAACATGAACAATTATATTGTGTTTAATTATATTGTGCTGTATTGTAGTGGATGTGTGCACAGTGACTTCAGAGATATGGCATTTTCATATTGCGATGACATCTGTTTTCTTTGCATTGAATTGACTAAGGGAAGCCAGCTTTCTCTATGAAATGCAGCATTCAAAGCACGCTGAGTTCAAGAGTTCCTGGGTACCAGCATTCAATCCTGCCCTTTAATAGTAATGGGGCTTATTGCAAGTCTTTGAATAGGTGACTCAGAATGGTCTAGGCTTGATTGAACAGGAGTTCAAAACAGCCAGTCAGGGTCTGATGTTAATAAGTATGGGACAGAGAGAAATGGAGACTCCATTTTAGGTGTACTGCCTGTCTTTATTCAATACTATTTATTTTAATATAAAAAGGAAATCATCTAATTTGCAAACAAAGTGGAATTATGTACATATTCATGTAAGATAAAGTTAGCTGCTGTTGCACATCATTAACCCAAGATCATTGATGGACTCCCACTCCAGTCCATCCCCAAATCCAACATTCTTGTGTGGAAACCAGACTCTTGGATACGCTGGATCTTGAAGTGCAGTGCAATAAGACTGAAAGCGAAACATTTCAAATCTGGACCACATAATGGAAAACTCTCAGACATTCGGAGTCCTTGGATGGATTCGCATCAATCAGAGACCCAATCTTAGATGCTATCAATGAAATGTGTTCATCTCCTACTACAGTTTCTAGCTCCTGTCAACCTACATGGTCAGATAGGGGCAACAAGGCATCATCTTGGAGTCATAGTCATAGAGTCATAGAGATTTACAGCACAGAAACAGACCCTTCAGTTCAACTCATCCATGCCGGCCAGATGTCCCAACCCAATCTAGTCCCACCTGCCAGCACCCGGCCCATATCCATCCAACCCTTTCTATTCATATACCCATCCAGATGCCTTTTAAATGTTGCAATTGTACCAGCCTCCACAACTTCCTCTGGCAGCTCATTCCATACAGGTATCACCCTCTGTGTAAAAAGTTGCCCCTTAGGTCTCTTTTATATCTTTCCCCTCTCACCCTAAACCTATGCCCTCGAGTTCTGGACTCCCTGACCCCAGGGAAAAGACTTTGTCTATTTATCCTATCCATGCCCCTCATAATTTTGTAAACCTCTATAAGGTCACCCCTCAGCCTCCGACACTCCAGGGAAAACAGCCCCAGTCTATTCAACCTCTCCCTGTATCTCAAATCCTCCAACCCTGGCAAAAACCTTGTAAGTCCTTTCTGAACCCTGACAAGTTTCACAACATCCTTCCAATAGGAAGGAGACCAGAATTGCATGCAATATTCCAACAGTGTCCTAACCAATGTCCTGTACATCCGCAACATGACCTCCCAACTCCTGTACTCAATACTCTGACCAATAAAAGAAAGCATACCAAATGCCTTCTTCACTATCCTATCTACCTACGACTCCACTTTCAAGGAGCTATGAACATGCAATCCCAAATCTCTTTGTTCAGCAACACTCACTAGGACCTTACCATTAAGTGTATAAGTCCTGCTAAGATTTGCTTTCCCAAAATGCAACACCTTGCATTTATCTGAATTAAACTCCATCTGCCACTTCTCAGCCCATTGGCCCATCTGATCAAGGTCCTGTTGTAATCTGAGATAACCTTCTTCACTGTCCACTACACCTCCAATTTTGGTGTCATCTGCAAACTGACTAACTATACCTCTTCTGCTCCCATCCAAATTATTTATATAAATGACGAAAAGAAGTGGACCCAGCACCGACCTTCCTTTGTGATTTCACTGCCTTCTATGATTCACTTTACTTTTAAGTACATTTACCTGCTTCCTAATCATTACATCAATTCTGTAATTAATGTTGTTAGGAAAACTTAGTTTACCATCTGACCTGAACTCAAACTCAAGGAACTTGTGTCTGAACCGGTCCTTGGTCTGACATAATAGTGATAAGTAGAAATTATTCAACATGGCCCAGCTGTACTCCTGAGTTCCAGCAGAACTAGATGGATTCTATAGGCAAAAGTGAGGACTGCAGATGCTGGAAACCAGAGTCTAGATTAGAGTGGTGCTGGAAAAGCACAGCTTTAGCCCGAAACATCGATTTTCCTGCTCCTCGGATGCTGCCTAGCTTTTCCAGCACCACTCTAATCTAGATGGATTCTATATCGGGGACTCAGTAAGGAGTTAAGAACTACTGTATGGTTTTGTGCTGTTAGAAGTCAGGAAGAAGTTCTAGGAATTAGAAATGATTAAATGTTGGAGTGAGAAGTCAGAAGAAGTCTTGTGGAGCTGAGAATATTGGAAGGTCACTGGCTCTATTGTGGAGGGAGCCAGCAGTCACTGAATCATAGAGATGTACAGCACGGAAACATACCCTCTGGTCCAACTTGTCCATGCAGATCAGATATCCTTAATAAATCTAATCCTATTTCCCAGCATTTGGCCCATATCCCTCTAAACCCTTTCTATTCATACACCCATGCACATACCTTTAAAATGTTAATAATTGTACCAATCTGCACCACTTCCTCTGGCAACTAATTCCATACACACACCACCCTCTGCATGAAAAGGTTGCCCCTTAGGTCCTTTTAAATCTTTCCCCTCTCATCTTAAACCTATGCCCTTTAGTTTTGTACTCTCCTATCCTGGGGAAAACACCTTGGCTATTCACCCTATCCCTGCCCCTCATGATTTTATAAACTTCTATAAGGTCACCCTTCAGCCTCTGATGCTCCAAGTAAAGTAGACCTAGCCTATTCGGCCTCTCTCTGTAGTTCAAAACCTCCAACCCTAGCAGAATCCTTGTAAATCTTCTCTGAAACATTTCAGGTTTCACATCATCCTTGCTAAAGCAGGGAGATCAGAATTGTATGCAGTACTCCAACAGTGGCCTAACCAATGTCCTGTATAGCAGAGAGGTTTAGAAGAAACATGCAAGCAATAATACTTCAGTTCAGCTGAGATAGTGGGCATTAAAAAGTTTTTAAGCAATATTTGCTTGGTGTAACTGAGCAAGATGGTGCTCAGGAAATAAAACACTTTGGGGCAGATCTGACTCAGTAAAGCTAGCTATCAGTGAAGGGCTGCAGTTTTGCTCATGAGTGAGTACTGGAATACAATTTCAGAGTCCACAGGAGCATAAATCAGGAAAGGAGACCAGAACAGGAGCAGTCATTAAGGTTGTCCATGTCAGAGTATGTCTTGAGGGATGTCTCATCATGATTTATTACCAATGTTTGCTATATGTAAATTCTGAGTGTTAAAAATAAGTTGTACATGTACTGTAGATAGTAATACGGTTCCAACATTTTTTTAGTAAAGTATTTTTGTTTGTTCCAAACTATGGAATCTTGTGGCTTTTATACTCTTCATAAGTCCTCTGGATCTTACCTTTTGTCTACTTGAAAAAGAAAGGCTAATCAGATTGCAACATAATTTGATTATCTTGCCCAGGTTATAACATAACAGTGGTAGTCTGGTCTGGGATCATAACAATAAACAGTGAAAAAAGTTATTTGAAACCAACACAGTTTACTTCCAGAGCAATAGACATATACTGGAGCTGATCGTTCAATTGAAACTCTTAGTAGTCAAATAAAGAGGTCAGGACTCTCCTTGCAAGTTGTTGAGTATTATAATGCTTGTTAATTCTCTTTGAGTAGCTATGTTTTGACAACTTACTGCAAATTTATAAAACGGTAATAAGCTTTTTGTGAAGTGTGAAGTTAAATTGTCATGAAAATAAATGAAAGACTTTTATGTTTCAGATTATTTGCATTAACCCCAGAATATGGTTGGATTCAGTGATCTCCTGGTTCTTTGGGCCAAATATTACTCCGGTGACACACTAATGCCAATAAGCATCACTGTTACAATAATAAAGTTAGTGCAATATGACTTTAATAAGTGTATCCTACCAATGTCAAACATCCAAGTCACAAAGTTTTAAAAATAACTTGAAATACTTCAATTGTGCTCACCCTATGGTTCCTTATTTATCTTTCATTTGAATCTATTTCCTATTCTTGTCTTTCTATTTAGTCATTCTTCCTAGCCCTTTTAGATATTTAGTATGCTTAAAAAATCTTACCTTTGTATGTCTCCCATGCTTGCCAATAATTCTGAAGCTGGAAACATTTTTAAGATTTTCTTTCATTTCAAACAACTGGATATGCTTCTTTTATTAAGAAATGCCTTTCCTGATGAAGCTTATGTCCAAAATGTTGATTCTCCTGCTTCTTGGATGCTGCCTGACCTACTGTGCTTTTCCAGCACCACACTCTCGACTTCTTTTATTAAGAAAATGTTCATGCCACAGTTTTGAGAAATCCAAATCAAAATTAGGAATTCTTTCTTGTTTGACAGATAAATAAAAATATCAATTGTCTCAAAGCATAACATCTACAGTAGTAAACTCAATGGTGCCATTCAAAAAGATAAAACTGCATAAAGGTGAAAGGGTGGACGGCTACATCACATCAGTTCCTATTCTTTAAATTATATTCCCTTTTGAGTGTGTTGTTTAGTGAACTTAGCCTATTTTTTTCTCTTTATTCTTTCAGAGATTGTAGATATCACCAATAAAGCTAGCTATTGTTGTCCATCCCTAATTTATTTGAACTGAATGGTTAAATAGGCCATTTCAGAAGATAACTAAGAATCAACCACAATACTATGGGTCTTATTCACATATCGGTTAGACCCAGGTAATGTGGCTGCATGATCGAATCTTTAACATTCCTGGCAGAGAATCAGTGGAACAAGATTACCTGCACATTTTAAATACCTGAATAATTTTACTTCCAACTGAAGTCAATCTAAAGTAAAATTGGGTAGTGCTTCACTAAGTCATGATCCTTTGTGTAAAAAGAAGCTTCATCAAAATTTCTCTCTACCTCACATCAGAAATCCTTTAAAGTAACCTTATTTGATAACATGTGACCTATGATTTAACTCTTTAAGTTTTGCCGTCATCCAATATTATCCCCGTGGCAAGGCTCATTTGCTTTCCCAAACATCTGCCCAAAACTGAAAACATTAGTTCATGTGGTGTTTGATCATTGCAATGTACAATGAAGTATAAAATATCTTCACTTTTATGTTTCCAATACAGTTAATGTAAGGCCGTCTTAAAAATGCACTTTGAATTGCTTATATACCTGCAAATGAACGTTCAACTTTTCATGTATGTGGACACCTATATCCAGTTATTCCAGCTTTTCTCCTCATTTCCCCTCATTAAGAAAAAAATTAAGTATCCTTCTACAATCCATATTGAATTCCATCTGCCATAGTTTTTCTAAGATTGATTTAATCTTCATATGTCTATTTATAGCTTGATATCCTCATATACAACCAAGTATGTTTCCAGACCCCTGCTTGTCTACAAAACATTAGGTCAGCATAACTGCCCACTATATTGTTTTCATACTTCTGTCACCCCATTTTGAAACTCATTGGAAACAGTAGGAACGGATGCACTGCATGCACCACATAGTCCAACTTTCAAGAACACAGATAGTTCTTGTGCAAAATAGTTATAAACATATCTAAATGATACTCGAGATGTTCAAACCATCATTCTGAGTTAGATTTGAATCCCAATTCCAAATGTGAAAGTACCATTAGTATGATGACCACAATTACTCCAATAACATCTTATACAGCAGCATAAATGAACCACAAAAGTCTATGGCAGTTTTGCAATGCATAAGTCACATTTACACTGGCATGGAAGTGAAAAAAATGACAGAGTAGGATTAGGAAAGTGTACATTGGTCATCGAAGGATGTCATTCATGAGAAACCAATGGTCAGTGCTAGATATCATAAAAGAAACAGAAATTTCTGGAAAAACTCAGCAGCATCCGAGGAAAGAAAGCAGAGTTAATGTTTCAGGTCTAGTGACTCTTCTTCAGGACTGATTATAGCTAGGAAAAGGTTGGTATATAATCTGAAAATAGGGTGTGGAAGGGGTAGGAGTAATCGATGGGTGGAGCTGAAATGTTAACTCTGCATTTTTTCTCGTACAGATGCTGCCAGACCTGCTGTTTCCAGCAATTTCTGTTTTTTATATTTTTCATGACTTCAGCTAGGGGACTGTTAATGGGATGTAGAGAGAATGCTTTCTCCTGTTTGAAGTCAGTAGAAGATAGTCACCAAGATAGCCATAAGGAATTCAGAAAGAACCTCTTTACTAAAATAAGGGTGAAACTATGGAAACTGCAACATGAGTACATGAAGTGTATCATATAGATGCTAAGAAATAGATAAAGAAATGAATAGTGGGTTACACTAATAGATTTAGATGATAGAAGGAGGCTCAAATGGAGCATAAACACAGACTGGACCATTGGGCTGAATGGCCTGATTCTGTGTTATATACCTTATGTTTTGATGCTGTTACAGCTGAAACCTGATTGGAAAGATTTGAACAAGGATTTATAATAGAGAAGGACCTAGACTTGGAAGGTGATTTTTCATTTAATTTCACAAATTTAACTACTCACAATCTGTTATGCAGCTAGATCTTCTACAACGCGATGGTTGTGTTCTTGTGCATCCCTGCATTACAAAAAAATCACTCTTTAGAAACACTGCTTAAAGTGTTGGTGCTGTAATCACGCTGCAGCCAACACACGTTTTAAAAGTTCGCACTTTAGAAACAGTGTCCTCAATTCAGCAATAGCGTTATAGCGAATTTGCGTTAACGAAACGTATGATACAGCAGAATGACCTGTACCTCATCTGACCTAATCTTACAATTAATAAATTACATAGCTAAACTTATCTGGATAGCTCCATTTGTGACTTGATCTTAGTAGCTGACCACCTAGAGCTATTTCTAATATTAGAATCATCCTCCGCTTTAACTTTTTATTCTTCCAAATGATGCTATAAGGTTCCCTGACTCCAGACTTACCTATTTACAAACCCCTCCACAATGAATTACATTTACACTGGCATTGATAAACTTTCTCTCAGTGTCTCTCTGTCACATGTAATTAAACTAGAAAATGTAGTTAACAAAAATAGTATTAAAATCATAATGCAGGAATTGAAATAGCTGCATATCTATTTATTTTAATTAGGCTGTCTGAAAGTAGCCAGGTGGTAAAAGTTGAGATGCTATTTAATTTGTCTAGTCATTCAGATTTCCATTGACAACCATGTGTGAAATTACCAGAGATGTGCACTTAAGTGAATGCAAACCCATAGTGACTCTAATTAGACCATTTCAAGTTTATTCATAAAGACACAAATTTAGTCTAATTTGGATCACATCAGGTTTCTCCGTAATATATGCAACTTCATCTTCCATATCAGACTACCCAGTTTCCCACCATCACAGCTTCTGGCATCTGTAGCTGGCACTGCATCAACAAATTCGTTATTGTTAGGCCCAATGATATAGAGGGACATGTCGATTTCCTTGCTGTGCAGTTGGGGGCACCCAATCTTGTATCAGTTTATATGGGAAATACTGAATTTGGCAGTCTAATTTTGTTGTACGTCAATATTTTCTGGAAGTCTGGGCAGTAAGGTGTGGAAAGCAATAGTGTTAATAGCTTGGCACTACACCATAGTCTTGTGGCTACTGAGGCTGGATCCCCTATCACCACTGGCAAAAGAAGATTTGGACATCAGCAAGCAGTAGATTTTAATGACAACTAAAATTTTCACAACCAACACACCTATCCTTACTACACTCTGACAATTGTCATTATTGTAATTCCCAATTCTTAGGAAAAGGGAAAACAATTCATTTTCTTTGCAAAACAATATAATGGACTTAATGAGCAATTTTAGTTTTAGCTTAACTCAAAATGAATAACATTTGCTTATTTTATGTACTATATTATTATTACAATAAATGGCATAAAAAAGTATTTAATAGTTTAGTTACTTGGATTCATGATTTTCAATTGGACCATCAATTTGGTAGATTCTTATTTCATTGCAGTCAGGTAGTCAGACAGTTGTTATAAGACTATAGAACTTTTAACATGTAGTTAATGTAGGGCCCATGTAAAACAGAGAATGAGAGGTATAATAAGAAGAATAAACATTTTTGCAATTCTGTTGGGGGAGTAGTGTGGAGAAGATCTACAGAAGGTTAAACCAAAGGATTCAGCTTGAAACACTCAGATTACAGGTTGTACAAGAAATTGAACCAAGATTTGTACTGAACAGAGTTAAAATGAAAGAAAATGATTTGTATTAAAAACAAAGTAGTCTAACTAATGATATTGCTTACTATATAGAATATATTTTCTCTTCAACCAACTTTTAAATTAAAATTAATTGAATGAGAGCACGTGAACTGAGTGAATGCATATGACTTATGTCAGGTGTATATTGATTTATCAATACTTAGGGAAAATCGAAGTACACTTAATTCTCTTTGTTAGTTGTGATATTGTTATAAAGCTTGAGATCTATTCAGACTTTGGTTTCTTATAGTTGAAAAATTACATTTGCTCAATGGGAGGAGTGACTTACAGGTCCCCTTCTGCACAACAACACTAGAGAATCAAATTCATATAGCTTCACACAGCCACACTGCTGATCAGGTAGATTCATCTGTCTTCCTGCCCCTTTCCCAGTTTGATTTCTAAATAAAATGTAATTACATATGGCTCGGCATCCAAATACATAGAGCTTTAGCTCACTGGTGTTTCATTGTATCATAAAAGACATACCTTTCCAGCCTTAGATGAGCAGAATTTTGGCAGGATATCACCTGCATATGTGAGGATCACAGAGGATTCTGGCAAGACAAGGAAAATGGCTATGCAGATTTGTTGGTGTGATATGTTAGAGAGCTTGACAACAGGGTGTAGCCACAGGCAACAGTAATGAGGATGCATTATATTGCTGAGAGAGAACAAAAAAGCATCATGAAATTAATGTGTGGCATTTAACTGTAAGAATGCTTAACACAGTCATCTGAAATTTGTCTTTTTTATGTCGAGATGCTACCCAAATTATTTTAAACAATTTTTTAGAGAACAACATCATCACTAAAAAAATAGCAAAATTACTTTCAATAGCTTAAAGGGAGAGAGTGAAAAGTTGTCTGTTGGTAATGATGAGAAATAGATTGGAGACAATCACATCTCCTTCAAGGCCTCCTGAATAGATGCTTTTCTAAAAAGATGAACATTCATTTATCATGATCCATGTTGTATCCTCTGAGAAAGTCACACATTCAATTCATAATTTCATTGGGCACTTGACAAGAATGTTACAATAACCTGGAGTTTTCTCTTTATTAACTTCGTATGTGTTTTACAGATTTTTAAAAAAGATTTGCAGTTTTACCTGAGGTGCTTTGTCTTCCTCGGGAGTAGTAAGCAGGTTTGGAAGAGTCTGCGACTATGCAAATCATGGATAGGCTATTAGCAGGAGCAAGCTTAATTGACACCCGGGACCTGATATTTTGTTCCCACTAGGAGTAGGAACAAAGGCAGGTGAGTGATGAAAATGCAGCATCAGAGGTTGTGCCAATTTCTCCGTGCTTTTCTACCGTCTGTGAGTTTCATCAGGGCAGGTGAAGGACAACCTAAGAACCTGGCCGGTTCCCAAATGAGTCAATTTGAATTCGTTAAAGAGCTCATTCAGTGTGCAGTTAAGGCCGCATTGAGATTTTGGTGTTTGTTCTCATCGTAACTGGGTGTGAGGAATCAGCGAGACCGTAGGCAGCCCTTGATTCAGGTGGGTTCATAAAAGAGAATACACCTGGTGGGGAGGGGGAGTGGTCTCAGCCTTTAGCGCACAGGTAACATTGAGTATGTGTAAGTTGCAGAGAGAGGAGTCACTACATACTCAGGCAGCGCAGAAGGCCAGTAAGCTTCTCGCATTGTGGTGTCAGGGAGGAGGTGCTAAGGGAGGCCATTGGAACAGAAGGAAGGTAGCGACTTTAGCCCTCATGGCAATGAGAAGCAGCTTCCCATGCATGATGACTCTCAGGAGGGCAAAAAGCAGGGACAAGGACAGTTGGGCAACAAAAGCCACACCCTCAGCAAGGGATCTAATCAACCAATCATTGGGCTACATTGAACTCTTGGACACCTGACGCTGTAAGTGAATGTGATTTTCTAGGTCAATGGGCACAGAAATGTATTATGCCTTAAGTCACAGATGACCTGTTTGTGAGAGCTGAACAGTACATTCAATTCTATACAGATGAGGCTATCAATATACCCAGCGGCTGAGCACTGAGATTGATCAAGGACTTCCAGATCCCCAACACTCGCAGGTCTGTGAACACACCAACACCAAATCTGTGCTCATGTTCCTATCATTTACCATGGCCCTTGCATCCTCCTACAGTCTGTGCTGTGGACTGTGAAAAGGGTGATCTTCTGGAATGACACAGTTCATTAGAGGGTGGGGTGGGGGCAAGAGTAGGAGGTCGAAGAGGAGGATAAAGAGGAGTAAAATGCAGCAGGACACAGAGGTTGATAAAAAACAAAAAAAACTGTGGATGCAAGAGATCTGAAACTAAGAAAAACAGAAATTGGTGGAGAAACTCTTTGAGTATGGCGGCATTTATTGAAATAAAACAGATTTAATGTTTCAAATCCAGCACGACTCTTCTTTAGAAGAAGGGTCACCGGGCTTGAAACGTGAACTCAGTTTGCTCAGACCACGGTGGCTAGGCCAGGATGTGAGGGGCTCATCAGGATACTAACATCTGACCTAGGCATATTTCAGCTGAACACTTCTAATACAGCAGGACAGTGTGGTCTGGAATTCATTTTAAGTTGCTTTTCAGAACACTGGCATTGAAAATGCTGTCTGGAGTAGATCCATGTTTACTGCCAACATCAGATGCACATCAGTCCAGAGGTTTCACTGCCCTTGTTCAAAAACTATTGCTCCTCTTCATCCCTTTGTCCCTCTTTTCTTTTGCTGCCGTCAGGTGTCATGTGTAACATTTACATGGTTTTTAAACATAGGAAAGAATGCAGTTATTCATGACACAAACCTAATGATTGCTCAGTGCTTTGTAAGACACAATAGCCTCTGCTCTGTACTATTATCTACCTGATGCTTCTCTTGTGGTCTTGGATGAGGTGGAGGCAGCCTGCCTATGAAGTTGAGGTGTACATGTTGGTCATCCTAATAGTGGACATGTCAATGTGAGCACTTCTAAATCTGCTGCATTGCTATCAATGCAGGGAGTCCCTCTGTCATTGGGCCTCCACTTCACAAATTGTTTCTCAGTTTAGTGAACCAAGATCGCCAATGATGGTGATGGTGCCCCAAGAGAAGTAGTACCCCTGATTCTTCTCAGTGATTGTCTCAGCCATTGACCCACTGTCTGGTTGACGAAAGGGAATTGTGAGCCATGGCATAGCTAGCATCCTTTTCAGATGTTGCATCATTGACATAAATGCTTTGTAATGTGGCACACATCCTCTGAATGCTGAAGGTCTGTAAATAGCTTGGACATAGATTCTGTCCATGTTCAGGAGCAATGTGCACCCTCAAGCTCCCTGGATGACATATGTCCTGGAGGGTGAACACATAGGGACGTGTCTTGAGGGTCTGGCATAAAATTCCCCTTGCCAGAGCAAACCAATGGACCATTTCCTTCACCACATCGAGTTTCTTCCGATAACACTTTGTCAGCAGACATGCTCAACAATCTCTCTCCAATCTGCATACTTTGGGATGGAGGCCTTCTCTGTGAGGTTATCCTCATTTTTCTCTCTTCCTGTCTCAAGAGGAACCTTCAGGTCAGTGACTGCACTGACACCATGAGTAAAGCAATCACTGATCTAGTCAAAGGGCTACCACAGTAATGACTACCATTAGGTATTTACATCAGGCCTGCATCCTTGCAGTCTCACCTCCATTCCTCTGCTTATCTCACCATCCGGCTGCCCCTGTGAAACTTAGAGCCTGTTAATGTTTCCCTTTGGGGTGAGTCCAGGACCCAGAAACAATCCTGTCATCAATTTCCCATACTTGGAAGCAAAATCGTGCTGCCCTTCTCGGAGTAAGCAATACTACCTTTTAGAACGGGAAACACTGAACTAACTTATATGGATCATTAGCTCAGGAAGGCTTGGCCAGACCACTGGGCTTATAGCATATGTAGACAAAGAGAGTGGAATCTATCAAGAATGTAGTTCTTAATGGCTGCATCCTGTCAGAAAAGAAGTTACAGTGTTTGCATAAGAATGCATTAATTGTTCAAAATAACACTGATTCTGTTGAGTTGTAGGTTCTAAAGCATGAGATGTGCCAATGAAGGATGGTCCTGTTTAGAAATGGAGGCCATTTGCATTGGGAATGATCCAAAGATGGGCTCAAGGAACACAGAAGCCTCCCTTTGAGCAGAAAGACAAAAGTTCACATGGTCTTGATTTACAGAATAAATGCAGACTATGAACCTGGAGCCTTCTGACTTTCTGAGTATTAGCGGAGCCATCAGAAAAAGTTACCACAAGGGATAACCAGCTGGTGGCAGGCAAAGCTTTCTCAGTGACACTGCTGTTTAATCCTTTGATGTCAGTATAAATCGCTCAGCAGATAATCAGGTGCCTTGCGAATTCAGTCACATAAGGTCAGATGCTCAATTTTCCAAACCGAGGAGGACATTGATCACAAGCTGTTGCAATGTGAAATGAAACAGAAGTGGTTGATTGCTGAAATAGATGAAGAAAGTGAGCAGCTGGTATATCAGACAGGGAGAATTTGAGAACCGAAAACAGTTGCTAGGTTCAGACTGTTAGATTTCGTAAAACCCAACTCTCTGGTCTTGTGTCTGATTTTCAGTTGGCTGATTGAATTTTTTCAGCCTCTCAGATAAGCAACATTTGGACTTGTATTTTGACTTATACCTCAGAGGTTGGTTGAGATTTTTTCAAAGGGGATAGGTTTTAGTCATAATTTGAAGAAGTAAATCCCTGTCATATTCATTCATTGCTGACCTACATAATTTACCAAAGTATATTTCCTACTTCTGCACAATTCTTATTAAAACAGTCCTGTAAATAAACTCAGTGGGCTAAACCACTCCTTCAAAGCCAGGCATTCAAATGTAACCCAAAATGAAGATTGGAAGCCAGGAATAGTCCAGCTGAACTACGTTCAGGTAATAACAAACCATTTCCAACTACAAAGGTTTCACAGCACAGAACTGTCCATAACTTGGTGATTATAGGTGTGCAATGTCAGAACAATTGTACAGTCACTTGGTAGCATAGAACTTGAAACCAGTTGAACAAAGAGTCATGCTGTCAAAACTCTTCATGTTGCACTAATCGGGACAGACTCAAGAATATCAAATTTCAAGCAAAGCTACAAGTTGTGTTGCAAACAGAAGGTGCTGCTTGGTTGATAGGTTGACTCTCATTGTCAAGGTGTCACCATAGAGTCTACAACAACTATTGTTCCCCATGTTTTTGTTTTGTTCAAAGAAGTGCAATCCCAGAACATATTTCTTTTGTCTGCAGACATGTCCCTTTGTGTGAATATATGCAGCTTCTTGTAAACTGCAGAGCACCCTGAGAGGGGAGGGTGAACAGCAAGCAGCCATGGTTCACATTAGTAGACACAACATAGGTGGAAAATAAATGATGAGGACCTACAGTCAGAATTCAGTGAACTAAACAGAAAATTAGTAAGGTAGGACTTCAAAAGTTCAATTCAATGAATTACTCCCATTGCCCCGCAAAAGAGAATATAGAATTTGAAGATGAGGCAGATGAATGGGTGGTGAGAAGGTTTGTACAGGAAGCTGGAGCTTTAGATTCTTGGGAAGTTGGGATCAGCTCTGGGGAGATGGGACTTACACAGAGGAATACAGCGCAGTACAGGCCCTTTGGCCCTCGATGTTGCGCCGATCCAAGCCCACCTAACCTACACTAGCCCACTATCCTCCATATGCCTATCCAATGGCCGCTTAAATGCCCATAAAGAGGGAGAGTCCACCACTGCTACTGGCAGGGCATTCCATGAACTCACGACTCGCTGAGTAAAGAACCTACCCCTAACATCTGTCCTATACCTACCACCCCTTAATTTAGAGCTATGTGCCCCCTTGTAATAGCTGACTCCATACAGGTCAAAGTGTTTGCTCCTCAACAGAGCCATGATTGAGTTCCTTGCAGGCTGTTTTGCTATAAAGAAATGAAATCTAAATCAGGGTTACTGTGCAAGTAGGTGAATATGATGGTAAATAAAATTTGTGAGTTATAAGCACAAATCGCCGTTAGAAAATCTGATGTTTTTGTGATGGTAGCTCAAGGAAGAGTAGGACTGAGTGTTGAATATTTCTGGACATGAGGCAATCAGGAAATAAAGAGCAGGATGGAAAGTGGGAAGGGTGATTGATTAAAGATTGTATTGTATTGCCGAGAGGTGTTCTCTGAAACGTTCCGCAAGTTTCGCCTACTTGCGGAATGTTTCAGAGAACACCTCTGGGACCGCCTACTTGCGGAAAGTTTCAGAGAACACCTTTGGGACACCCGGACCAACCAACCCAACCACCCCGTGGCTCAACACTTCAACTCCCCCTCCCACTCCACCAAGGACATGCAGGTCCTTGGACTCCTCCATCGCCAGACCATAGCAACATGACGGTTGGAGGAAGAGCGCCTCATCTTCCGTCTAGGAACCCTCCAACCACAAGGGATGAACTCAGATTTCTCCAGTTTCCTCATTTCCCCTCCCCCCACCTTGTCTCAGTCAAATCCCTCGAACTCAGCACCGCCTTCCTAACCTGCAATCTTCTTCCTGACCTGTCCGCCCCCACCCCACTCCGGCCTATCACCCTCACCTTGACCTCCTTCCACCTATCGCATTTCCAACGCCCCTCCCCAAGTCCCTCCTCCCTACCTTTTATCTTAGCCTGCTGGACACACTTTCATCATTCCTGAAGAAGGGCTTATGCCCGAAACGTCGATTCTCCTGTTCCTTGGATGCTGCCTGACCTGCTGTGCTTTTCCAGCAACACATTTTCAGCTAAGGTATACAAAAAGCAGTCCTAACTCGTAAAATCTCTCCTCATAACTCCTGAAGTGCAAGTATTATTCATGTCAACTCATATCGTATTCCCTCCAAGGCCAGTATTTTCCTCCTAAAGTGTGGTGCCCAGATCTCCTCACAAATGGGGACTAATAAGAGTTTTGTACAACTGCAGCATAACTTCCGTTTCCTTACATTCTAGTCTTCTAGGTATAAAGATCAGCCTTCCATTAGCTGACAAAAGTTCCTCCAGTGTGTTCAGGAAACTTTTCGACAATAAGTTTCCAGCCCAATGAGGAAGCAACATTGCTAGACCATTTTCTTGGGAATGAAGTGAATCAAGTAAGTCAAGTGTCAGTGGGAGAACATTTGGGGCATAAAAATAAATGCTTAATAGTACAGAACATTGTTAATAGCAGATTAAAAGTTGAAACTTTTCATCTTGCACTAATCAGAACAAGGAAGAAGCAGACTTGGAAAGAAAAGAGATGTCTTTTTAAACTACATGAGAACAGGGTGCTAATTGGTTGAACAATCAGTGGCATGGAGATAAAGCTAGAACAGTTAACTGTCAATCTTAATTCTCAGACCAACCAACTAAATTCTGCTTGGTCAGGATGTTGCCATTGGGATGTAGCAGAAACTGGCAGTCTCTATGACCCCAACTTTTGGGGGAATCTTGGTTAGGGTGATTAGAGAAACAGATAATGAATAATTAGTTTGGGGCAAAGCCAACTTCAATGGGGCAAGAATAGATCTGGGTCGCATAAATTGGAATCAAAGGCTGCCAGGAAAAAAAGTAGCTGAACGATGGGCCACCTTCAAAGAAGAAATACTTTAGGCATCATGCAGTCAAGGTAATTCCCTCGAACGGGAAAAGTAGGATAAACAAATCCAGAGTTCCCTGGATGACAAAAGAGGTAGAAATTTTGATGAAAGAGAAAATGTATAGTTATAACAGATGGCAAGCAAAAAATATGAGTAAGAACCAGGCTAAACATAGAAGGTGCAGAGGAGTGAGTTAAAAAAACACAAATAATAGAAGCAAGTAGGGAATAGGAGACTGATAGTTCACATAAAAGGGAACCTCAATGTCTTCTAAAGGCACATAAATAGAAAACAGGTGGTGAATGGAGGATTAAGGATGATTGAGACCGAAAACAGGATTTTCATATGGAGGCAGAGAGCTTAGCAGAAGTATTAAACAAATAGAAACAAAGTAAATTCAGCAACCCAAGGATTTAAAATTGGGAAGGAAGCTGTACTGGATTTGCTTTTATCACTTAAAGTTGACAATTCAGCAGGACCAGATGAAATGCATCAAACAATACTGATGGAAGTGTGAGTGGTAATTTTAGAGGCTCTCGCAATAATGTTTAAATCTTCTTTAGATTCAGGAGTAGTGCTAGAGGACTGGAGAATGTAAATATTATGCCCTTGTTCAAAAATGGAGTTTGAGGATAACACAGGCAAACATAGTACAAATTTAGAACAATCTGTGATTGTGAAACTTCGAGCAACAAATATTTGGGATAACGTTAACAGTAACAGAAAAAAAGTACAGATTAATTAAGAAAATCCAGCACAAATTTCTTAAGTGAAAATCAAGTTTAACTTGTAACTTGCTGGAGTGTTTTGAAGAGGTAACAGAGGGAATTGATCAGAGTAATATTGTTGATATGGTGTCAAAGCTTCCAGAAAGCATCTGATACAATGTCATACAACAGGCTTGTGAGCAATGTTAGAGTTCATGGAATAAAAGAGACAACAAGGAAATAATATGGTTACAAATTCAGACCATCAAGGTATAGAGAGTAATGGTTAATAGATGTTTTTTTCATGATGGGGGATTGCTTATGGTGGGCTCTTTCTGAGGTAAGTGTTGGAAAATTTGTTTTTCTCACTGTTTATTGATCATTTGTAACTTGGTGCACAATTTTCAAATTTGCAAATGACATGAAACTCAGAAGCATTGTAAACTATGAAGAGAGTTGTGTAGGATTTCAAAAGGACATGAATAGGTTATCTAAGTGGGCAAGTAGGTGACAGACAAATAAAGCAAAGAATTGCAGATGCTGAAAATCTGAATCAAAAACAGAAATCGCTGGAGAAACTCAGCAGGTCTAGCAGCATCTGTGGAGGAAAAACAGAGTTAATGTTAAGTGTGGTAGATAAAGCTCAATGCAGGGTTTTAAAGAAACTGACTACATAGATAGTAGACGCATTGATCAAACTATTCCAGAACTCAATGGATTCTGGAGGATTTCATCAGACTGGAAAAGTCTAATATGATGTCTTTGTTCAAGAAGGGAGGAGGACAGAAATAAGAAACTATTGGCAAGTAAAACTAACATCTGTAATTGGGAAAATGCTTGAGTTCATTATGAACGAACAAATAACAGGCCATTTAGAAATGCTTAACACAATCAAATAGAGCCAACATGGTTTGGTGAAAGGGAAATCATGCTTGACAAATTTCCTGAGAATTCTTTGAAGATTTAACAAGCAGAGTTGATAAGCGGAAATGGTAGATGGAGTGTATTTGTATTTTCACAAAGCATTCGACAAGATGCCAAGTTTGCTGATGATACAAAAGTAGCGAGGTCATATTGTGATGAGGAGATAAGGAATCTGCAAAGGAATATAAATAGATTGAATGAGTGTGCAAAGTCTTGGCAAATGGAATTTTACGTAAGAAACTGTGAGGCACAGTACTTTGGTAGGAAGAATCAAAAGAATTAAATGGAGAAAGACTTAAAAATTGTAGAACAGAGGGATTTGGGACTTGTGCATAAACATAAAAAATTAGCATGCAAGTGCATCAAGTAGTTAAGAAGGTAAATGGAATTTTCACCTTTATTGCTCAGGGGTTAGAGTTAGGAAAGACTTGTTGCAATTGTACAGATGTTGATGAGACGACATCTTGTGTATGGTGTTCAATTTTAGTCTCTGTACTTAGAAATGAAAATACTGTCAATTAAGGCAGTTCAAAAGAAACTCAGGCAGATTCAATAGTTAAACAGATTAGCCCTTTATTTATTAGAGTTCAGAGAATGAGCGGTAATCATATTGAAATGTATAAGATTATGAGGGTAATTGATGGGGTAGATTTTGAGAAGATCATGGAATCATAGAATCCCTACACTGTGAAAACAGGCCATTTGGCTCAACAAACCCACACTGATCACTTCCAAAGAGTATCACACCCAGACCCACCCCCTTACCCTATTACTCTACATTTCCCCTGTTGAATGCACATACACATCCCTGAACACTATGGGCAATTTAGCACAGCCACTTCACCTAACCTGTACATCTTTGGACTGCAGAAAGAAACCAGAGCACCCAAGGAAGCCCACGCAGACACAGGGAGAACGTGCAAACTCCACACAGTCACCTGAGGCTGGAATCGAACCCAGGTCCCTGGCACTGTGAGGCAGCAGTGCTAACTACTGAGCCACCATGAAGAATCTCATACTAGGAGAAATAGAAAATAAGAGGACACTCATTTAAAGCTGAGATGCAAAGGAATTTCTTTTCCCAGAGGGTATGAATATATAGAGTTCTGTATCCCAGAGAGTTGTGGAGGCTAGATCACTGAAAGCACTTAAAGAGGAGGGAGATAGCTTTTTGAAATATTGGGGAGTTGAGGAGTATGAGGAGCTGGCCCAAAAGAAGAGCTGATGCCTGCAGCAGACAGAATCTTACTGAATGGCAGGGCAGGCTTGATTGGCTGAATGATCTTCCATTGCTCTGATTTCTAATATTCTTATCTTCTTATGACAGGTAGAAACAAATTGAAGTGACAATCTGCTATCACTTTTAATCTCCTGTTGCTACTGCCCTTCTCACATAGGACTGTTCTCCCCTTTATGGAGGTGCTGTTTCCCAATCTATCACATTGTTTCTGAAGTTGATGATCTGTCCTCTCAAACTCTTTATGAAGCTACTGTCCCTGTGCTCTTGCATTGTTTTAGAAGCTGCTCAGATGCTGTTTTTTTGCGGGTGGGGTGAGTGGAGATTGAGTGAGGGCCTATGCAGTTGAAATTCCTGACTTCATGTCTCAGAAAGCCAAATAGTTTGCCATCTACTTCAGTTTTTGTCCGCTCAATGCCTGACCAGGAGTTAAAATTGCAGCTCTGGTAACATCAATGAACTTTATTTTTATTGATATCAAAGACAGAGATGCTTTATCATTGACAAATTTCTATTTCCAACAAGTATATTGTAGCACCATCATTAGCAGTGAAAGCTTGAACCTTGACCCTCTGGTGTCATCTGAAATCTGAGGTTCCTTAGTTTGTCTAGAATTGTCATCAATGATATACTCCAAGACTTCTTCCTACTGACTCCCAGTAAACCCAATCACGTCAAACAGCACAACAGTAATGGAAAAAGGACAAAGCTGAATATATGAAGAAAGGTCACTGGGCCCATGGCTCTCCACAGATGCTGCTAAACTGCTGAGTTTAAATCACAATTTCTGTTTTTGTTTCTGAATATATGAATGTTTACAGAACTTGTAAACAGACGTATTGACTGTTTAACATCTGTATAAAATTAACATTGCAACTCCCAGGTTCAGGTCCCATCTGTGTGCAGTAACATCTCTGAACAGTTTGGTTAGAAAATATCCACACTACCAAGGAGCTCTTGAGATACAATTGTAATCTCCTATGTCTTAAACCAGGAGACCTGGGTTTAAGTCCCACTTGCTCAGAGATGTGTCATTATTTGTCTGAAAAGGTGAATTTAAGGCCTCTAAAAATAATTTTGGGTAGGTCTTGACTGGTGAGCTTCCTTAAATGCAGCTTTAGAACCATCTCCTGCTGGACTTTGTCACAAAAGCAAGCTTATTTCAAACAATCATTTTTAGTTCATCAGCTAGAAATGTGAAGTTGAACATTAAAGTACAGATTTTCTAAAAGTCATAGACTATAAGTAAATTGAGCTCACAGTCAAAATAGCCTTTTAATTAACACACAATTGTCCATCCATCCCACATCTCAATGAACTCAGCAGATCTGTAAAGCCCACCTAAACCCAGCATGACCCTCTGAGGAGTGTGAACAAATCCCACATTTTCTGCTTCATTTGCAAGGTGCCTATGACAATTAGCTGAGGTATTCAACTGCTGGAAGCAGCTTACTAAAGGCTAATAGCTTAAACAATGAAGCTCTTGTTTAAGATAACTCAACAGACATGGGCTAATTAATGAACCAGAATAATTGGAATATAAGATCATATTTGAAGTAATAAAGTTGGAGAAGAGGTCACATGAAAAACCAACCCCTTTGTTTGTTAAATATATACTTACTCTGTGGAACTACTGTAATAGCTTCTTACCTCTCTGTGTCTCTCTGTCTGTATGTCTCTCTTTCTCTCTCTCTCATCCTTTCTCCCCACAGAACCTGCAACCTTGCAAACTTTATTTTATGCCCACTATTTCACCTTACTTCCCATGGTTCAAAGGCAGAGACTTTAAAGAAAGAATTCAACTCCACAGCTATGTCTCTAGAATTTTGATTTGATTTATTATTGTCACATGTACCTAACTACAGTGAAACATTTAGTTTTGCATGCATTACAGCGGATCTTAACATATGAAGACACAAAGATCATAGGGTGATTGAGCAGTGAGTAACACAAAATTACAGCTGCAAAGAAAGTGGACGAAAATCAAGATCAACATTAGGTTTGAAATTTGAGAGGTCTATTCAGAAGTCTAATAACTGCAGGGAAGAAGTTGTTCATGAACCTGTCAGTATGTGGGTTTTAAGCTTTTGTATGTTCTGGATGACAGGAGAGGTTGGAAGAGATTATAACCAGGATGAGGACTGTCTTTGATGATATTGGCAGCATTTCTGTGGCAATGAGAAATGTAGATGGAGTCAATGGGTGGAAGGTTGGCTTGCAAGATCATCTGGGCTGTGTTCACAACTTTCTGTAGTTTCTTACAGTCTTGGACAGATCAGCTACCACACCAAGCCTGTTGAATGTTGTCTATAGTGCATTTGTAAAGGTTGGTGAGGTTCCTATGGATATGCTGGAAATGTGTTGCTGGAAAAGCGCAGCAGGTCAGGCAGCATCCAGGGAACAGGAGAATCGACGTTTCGGGCATAAGCCCTTCTTCAGGATAATTGGAATATATCATTCCTGAAGAAGGGCTTATGCCCGAAACGTCGATTCTCCTGTTCCCTGGATGCTGCCTGACCTGCTGCGCTTTTCCAGCAACACATTTCCAGCTCTGATCTCCAGCATCTGCAGACCTCACTTTCTCCTTCCTATGGATATGCCAAATTTCCTTAGCCTCTTGAGGAAAAAGAGGTATTGTTGTGCCTTCTTGACTGTTGCATCAACGTGCATGGTCCAGGACAGATTGTTAGTGATTGTCACTTATGGCAACTTGACACTCTCAACCATCTCCACCTCAGCTCCATTGATATAGATACGGGTGTGCCCTCCTCCTTGGTTCCTGAAGTCGATGATCAACTCCTTAGCTTTCCTGACATTGAGGGAGAGATTGTTGCCTTCACACTACATCACCAAGTATCCCATCTCTTTCCTGTATTCTGTTTCGCCTTTGTTTGATATCCGGCCTATTGTCAGCAAACTTGTAGATGGAGTTTGAACAAATTTTAGCCACAAAGTCATGAGCATACAAGGAATACATATTCTTGTGGGGCTGAGTACGCATCCTTGCGGGTCTCCACTGTTGAGAATTGTCGTGGAGGAGGTACTATCGTTTATCTTCAGCAATCGTAGTCCATGGGTCAGAGATTGAGGATCCTGTTGCAGAGGGCAGAACAGAGACCTAGATTTTGGAGTTTAGAGATCAGTTTGATTGAGAGTATAGTGTTGAAGGCAGAACTGTAGTCAATAAATAGAAGCCTGATGTAGGTATCCTTTTTATCTGGATGTTCCAGGGATGAGTGTAGGGCTAGGGAAATGGTGTCTACCATGGACCTGTTGCATGGATGGGCAAATTGCAAAGGATTGAGGCAAGCTGGGAGGCTAGAGCTAATGTGAACCATGACTAACCTCTCGAAGTACTTCATAATTATGGAAATCAGAGCCACTGAGGCATGTTGCATGTGCTTTCTTTGGTACTGGGATAATGGTAGTCTTGTTGAAAAGCAACTAAATCAAGCTGACAAGTTCCCAAGACTAGAAGACAAGCTTCCTTGGCTCCTGAATGAAAAGACTGCAGAGTTGGTCGAGGCATGGTTATAATCTTGCAAAATTTCTTTGGTCCAAGAAGGATATATTGTTCAAAAAACGAGGGATATAGAGAGTAGGAAACTACAAACCAGTTAGCCTAATACATGTCATTAGGTAGTTGTTAGAATTCATTACTTGGATACTGATAAAATCATAATGTAGTCAGGCAAAGTCAAAATGGTTTTGTGAAATTATGTTTAGCTAATTTATAAGGTTTTTGGGGAAATACCAAGCAAGGTGAGTAAAGAAGTTGTGGTGTACTTGAATTTCTAAACAGTATTTGAAGTGCCAAATTAGAGGTTACTCCAAAAAGGTACATGGTGTAGCGGTAAAAATTGCCATGGATAAAGTATTGGTTGATTATCAGGAAGCAGGCTGCAGGAATAATTGGGACTTTTTCAGTATGGTAAGCTATAACTGGCAAAGTACCAAAGGCATTATTCTGGAGCCAGAATTGTTTACAATTTGTAATATTGACTTCAATGATGGGACTGAATATATGCATGTTATATTTACTGATTATACCAAGATAGGTAAGATGGTAAGGTGTCAAGAGGATATAGGGTGGCTATAATGGACTATTGACAGGTCAAGCCAGTAGGCAAAAAATTGGCAGGTAGAGTTTAATGGCCAAAAATGTGAAATGGAATGTCTACTTTGACAGAAAGAATAAATAAGCAGTATATTAATTAAATGTAGAGAAATTTCAGAAATGGGTGCTATATAGTATTTTGGTATTCTGGTGCATGAATCACCAAAACTTAGTATGCAAGTACAGCAAGTGATTAGGAAGTCAAATGGAATGTTGGTGCTTAAATGAAAAGTAAGTATAATAAAGGATTAGGGATGTTTTACTACAGCTGTTCAGGGACTTGGTGAGACCACATGTGGACAATTGTGTGTAATTTAGGTCTCCTCATTTTAAAAAAATTGCATTATTACTTTGGAAGTAGATCAGATAATCTTTTACTCAACTCACTGCTAGGATGATAGACTTACTTTGTGAAGAAATGTTGAACAGTTTGAGCCTATAGCCATATGAGCTTAGAAGAATGAAACAAACAGCATCCCAAGATGATTAAATAGGGTGGATTATCAAGGGATATTTATTTTGTTAGGGAGCCTAGAACTAAGGGAAACAGGTTAAGAAGTCAGCTCCCTTTTAAGGGAGATGAGAAAAAAACCTTTCCTCCGAGGATCATTAGCATGTGCAATTTTAATCCTCAAAAAGCAGTGAAGGCTGGGTCATTGCATCTGTAGGTTTTTGATAGACAGACAATCAAGGACTATGGGGGTTGGGATTCAGACAGGAAGGCTTTGCTGTGACCACAGCTGGATCAGTATGATCTTATTGAATGGTGGAGCAGGCTGAGGGGCTTGTTTCTAAATTCTCAAGCTCATGTATCCCATTGTCTGTATCTTTAAATTGGAAGTATCAAGACCATTTATTTAATTTCAAAAATATACTTTATTCATAAAAATATTTTGGTATCTGTACAATTGGTGATGCCATTCATATGTATACATTGCATTTCTTTGCATACAGAAATCAGACTGAATCATTTGTATGTACAGGTCTGTATGTTAACCATCCAGGTGTTTAGCTGAGGTGAAAGCGGAGCCCAATTACTGAGTGGGCCCCCTGTTCTTCTTCAGCAGGCAGACCTTACACAGTGGTCACCATTTAATTCAGCCTGAAGCCAACTGAGTTATCACACCATAAACTATGTACTCTTTGACTAAAATTTGTCAGTTTATCCTTGCCCACACTGTAGTGTGTTGAGTCATTAATAAGATGCATTATACCAAATCAAATGCAACCTGTCTGATTGTTTCTTTTGAGCCAGCATGTAAACAATCAAGTAATAAGATCTTCTGGTACGCTGTCTCCCTCTGGGACAAAGGCTCTGGGTTCAACGAAATCAAGCTGACAAGTTCCCAAGACCAGAGGACAAGCATCCTTGACTCCTGAATGAAATGACAGCAGAGTTGGTTGAGGCATTGGTTATAATATTCCAAAATGTCTTTGATTCAGGAAGGATCTCAGTGGATTAGAAAGTAATTAACAAAATGTATTGTTCAAGAAAGGAGAGATACAGACAGTAGGAAACTACAAAGCCAGTTAGCCTAATACCTGTCATTAGGTAGTTGTTAGAATGTAATGGCCACATGTGATCATGCGCTGTCATAACATGTTCAAATAGTTATGTGATAACTGACTTTGCAAGTTTAACCTTTTCAAACAAAACTTTTGCTACAGTCAAATGTGGAAAGGCAAGAAAGGACACAATTGACCCCTCTTCACCTGGTTGTAAACAGAAATTGTATGAATTTTTAAATTCGCACATCATCTAATTTGTGCCCTTTCTTACTATGATTGTCACTTTGATTTGTAACAAATGTTTTAGGCTGCAGTCTGTCAGTAATTTGAGTCATGCCATATTGTAAGTGTAGCATGATTGGGATAAATAGTTATTATGGATCTAAGATTTGCAAAGATTTCCACCACAAGGAATTGATAGATGTATTGATGAATTTATGAATGCTATGAGGAATATGCTTTGTGACATTGAAAGGAAGTTCCATCATTTAAAATGATAGGGAAAATTAATCAATGATGTGGGGAACAGTCATTTTAAGTTTGCAGCACTGCTGGGAGAATGTAGAGCTGAATGTTATATGTAACCACAAACAAGGCATAAAATATACTCTTCACAAAAACAATCCACTGTAACATACAAATGTTGCTTTTTAACCATCAAATGAATTGTGAACATTAATCATTTTTAAGTCATCTTCATGCAGAACTTCAATTTAAATGATGTTTATGAATCAGAGAGCTAAAACTTAATTTAATTTATTTCTGTTTGAAAAATCTCTCTTCGTTTCAGCCATGAAATCAACCTTTTACAGTGGGAATTCATATACCCCATATGCTTTCATTTACTGTTATCTTTTTTTTCCATAGACATCTGGGATTAAATAGGAGCTGGCATGGTTTCAGAAAATCCTTTCTACATCTGTGAGAAATAGTGTTGGTGAGTTTATTTACTTTAACCACAAAGTTTAGTATCTTTAAGCACATTTTGTGCTTCAACTTAAAAGCTTTTCTTGACAACCCAATGATTCCTTAAAGCTGTATCCTTTCTCCTGATCTTTCATAAGATTAAATCAAAATCTGTAGACTTTGTAATTATGTTATCTTTATATTTTTGGGATAAAAGTATTCAACTTATTCCAATATATTTATTGATTTACCATCAGCAAACATATTTACATACAGGAACAGGCATGGTATATTTCAAAATGTGGTAAATCATAGCAAATTGACACCTGGAGCTTAACATTGGATGAACATTTACTTAGTCCAGTATTGTTAAATTTAAAATATCAATTATTAGATGTTAAATGTATATTGTGCTATTTTATATTCCGTTAGAAAAATAATGGAATACTATAAGGTTTTTGCAAAATTAAAATGTTCCAAGCTTTCACCATCCATTCTTTCTAAGTAGAGGATAATAATTGTACAATATGAAATATTATGTTAAAATAGTTTACAAAGTTACCTGCTTATAAAGCTGGCAGCTCGAATTGTAGTTGGAGTTATTATTGACAGATAATATCAATGTTCACTTTATACCTTCAATTCAGAAATGAACAATTTCTCATTATTACCAATATTAGTAACAGAGCATTGTCATAAGCAGGATATGATTATTACCAGCAGAAGAAGCAAAGACTATTACAGCAAGTATAAGTGACCAACAGATCATTAGGTTAAGTGAGTATGATTGTTATCTGTAGCTGCAAAATGTTTTAAATCTGAATGTATGACTGAGCAACATTGTAGAACTGAAATGTAACCATTATGGGCAAATGACTGCTGCACTTCTTTAACTACAATAGAAATCGCAGTCACAGGACTGTGATGTCAGCTCTTTTTCATGTGAAATTGTAAAATTTCTAAACTATATAAGAAATTAAGGAATGAAATTATGAAATGCATAAAATTCAAGTAACAGGTATACATAAAATCCAGTTATTTTATGTGCAATCATAAAATGAAATTATAGAATGCATAAAACTAAATTTACACGAATACATAAAATTATAATCAAAAGCTAGTGAAATTTTGTCAGTGTTCCTGCTACAGCATTTGTGACAGAAGTAGTTTCACTGCGTGTGCAAGGTCCTAGTAATGTTGTTGCTTTTGTTCATGCTCAGTCAGTGTACAGGGAACAGTTTCCCAAACGATAGTAAGTATTTTAATAGTTTTCCCATATTTTAATGTTGGCTCCTTATCTGCAATGTCAGCATTTTGTCCAAGTCTTTCTGACAAGGTTAACACCCACAGTCATTTCCTGTTATGCCTCATACTGACCATGGTGGGCTGCTGTATATTTTCCAACGCCCACTGTTCTGTCTCTAGAAGGAGATCATGTCATTAGACACAGACAATGAATCATTATAATTGCTCTAATATGACAAAACTGCTACGCTGCCTTAAAGACACCATGTCCCTTTTGCTAACCTACATTTTGTTATTCAAAATATAATGTTCTTATTACAATCCACTTGACATGTTATTTTCATACCAACTGTTAAATTAACTGACAAGAAATTGGAAGGCTAGTTACAGCTCGCAGATTAATTACTTTTTATTGATATAAGCTGTATTTTAATTGTTACAATTATTGTTTGGCACATATAGTGCAAAATGCATACCGTTACATGCATCATCATCGATGTATCAATACAATAAGTATTCCTTAACTTTCTGCATAAAAGATGAACTAATTCAAGGATTTACTATCTGATAAAGGTGCAGTAAATACTCCATATAAGCATATGTCTTATTGTCACATGTGAGGAATGGTGCATAGAAACAGACATTGTTACAACCTTTGCACAAAGGACCTGATTTCAAATGAGTTACAACTCTGCCAGAGGATTTATGATTTTAGATTTTCTATAACTGTTTCATGCAGGGGTTTTGTGTCTCTGCACTCGTAAGCCTTTGGGATCTCTTCCTAGTTATACAAGTCAATTCTTCAACAAGCAGAGAACCATCATCCATAGAATTATTGCAGCTCCTTCTGTGTATAATTTTCAGCAGATAAATATTCAGCAAATGGCAAACTTCCGTGGAAATGGCTCACATCTGTTTTCACTTCCTCTAAATCATTCTTAAGAAATATTTTTAAAAGGACAGTAATTGACCAAAACATATTTTCCTTGAAAACTGGCTGCAAAGCATTTATATTTGAGGCATCTGCAAAAGAGAAGAAAACACAAAGAATGGTGTTCTATTAGAATATGGCATTTTTTATTGTATCAGTCGACACAAGATATCTGATCTGACTGAAGGAGAGCTTAGAAAATAACAAAGTAATTATATGTAACTTGAAAATAGCCTAACTGTTAACTTTTAAATTAGTGCAACTTAAGCAAATGTTACATCGAAGTCGGATCTGTGCATTTACTCCAGTATTGTTGGGAGAAAGAATCATTGTATCAGGATTAAAATGAAATAAAATAGTGCTGTATTTCCACACAATTGCTTGATTCTGTCTCAATCTACACAAGTTCCATTGTTCACCTTTATCATGGCCGCTGCCTATTTCAGAAAAATGGAGGTTACTGTTTGCCATTTCTGCAGAAGTCCTTTACAATGGTGTTGCTTATAGCAGCAGTTCCCAACCTTTTCAATATCAATGCACACTTCAATGAGAACAAACAATTCCACAGCACATGCACATTTTTTCAGCTGAATTGATTGCTCATATACCACACTTTTACTTGCATTTGCTATGCCATAGGAGGAATGGAGACTGCAAGTGAATGCAGCCTCCTCACTCCCTTGCCTACCATGCATCCAGCTTCCTCTCACAAACACATGCCTTTTGTGCAGTGGTCACCACAGGGCCTATTCATGGAGAGAAAGCCCAGTCACCAGAAGGAGCAACTGCTTTCCCAGCCCCTCACTGTCTCACCATTCACGGCTTGGGTTACCCACTGAGCTTAGCCAAGTCCCTCTGGTCTGGACTCCGCTCTGTGAGCTACAGCTACTGCCACATCGCATCTTCTCTATCCTATTTGCCAGCACTGCCCTAAGGACAGTATATGGCCCAAATGCTGGCAAGTGGGACTAAATTAATTTAGGATATCTGGTCAGCATGGACGAGTTGGGTTGAAGGGTCTATTTCCATGCTGTACATCTGTATGACTATCACCCGTGTTAATAGTGCTTCGCAATCTGACTGAGTCAGCCTAGAAAAGAGAGAGACATACCTGTCCCACGCACTGAGTGACAGTGTCATGCACCAATCAGTTACAGGGAGCTGTATTTCTCCACCCCGGTGATATGGGCACCTGGTGTCAACAGGTAAAGTGACACTGCTTCCTGAAAATGTCACGGCACATTTCTCACCTTGTCACGGCACGCCAGTTCAATACCACAGGCTTACAGCACACGAAGAGCATTGATTATCTGTCACAGATGCGCGATCATTGACAGCCAGAAATAGACCATCTCGTCTATCCAGCTTGCTGCTTTCTCCCTCTGCTTGGACATTGTTGTTATGACTATTCAATTTAATAAAGGGCTGTTTTGTGTCTGAATTTCCATTCCATTAAAAGTAGTGATAACTCCAAAATTTAATAAAACTCACTGTCCTACTACACTTACTTAATCTGAGGTCAGCACTAGGGTGTTGAGCTCGCTTGCCTTGAGTCTAGGAGTTGGACGTTATATTGAGGTTGTACAGGATATTAGTGAGGCCTCTTCTGGCGAAATGTATCCAGTTCTGTTCATCCTGTTAGTGGAAATGATATTATCAAGCTGGAGGGGGTTCAGATGAGATTTATGAGAATGTTAGGTAAAAACAATGACTGCAGATGCTGGAAACCAGATTCTGGATTAGTGGTGCTGGAAAAGCACAGCAGTTCAGGCTGCATCCAAGGAGCAGTAAAATCAACGTTTTGGGCAAAAGCCCTTCATCAGGAAATGAGAATGTTGCCAGGAATAGAGGGTTTGAGTTATGGGGAGAGGCTGCAGAGGTTGGGACATTTTTCACTAGAGCTTAGAAGGTTGAGAGGTGACCTTATAGAGGTTTACAAAATCATGAGGGGTATAGATAAGGTGAATGGCAAGTGGCTTTTACCTCAGGTGGGGGATTTCAAGACTAGGGGGTCATATTTTTAAGATGAATGGAGAAAAAATTTAAAAAGATATGAGAGTCAATTTTTTACACAGTGGTGCATGTGTGGAAAGAACTTCCAGAGGATGTGGGTAGATTTACAACATTTAAAAGACACTTAAATAAGTACATGAATAAAAAAATGTTTGGAAGGATATGGGCAAAGCGCAGGCAGATGGGACTAGTTGAGTTTGGGAACATGGTGGACATGGGAAGGTTGGACTGAAGGGTTTTTTTTCTGTGCTGTATGACTGTATGATTCTATGATTCAATGAGAAATGGGATGATGGCACAGTGATTAGCACTGCTGCCTCACAGCGCCAGAGACCTGGGTTCAATTCCCACCTCAGGCGACTCTCCGTGTGAAGTTTGCACATTCTCCCCCGTGTCTGCGTGGGTTTCCTCCAGGTGCTCTGGTTTCCTCCCACAATCCAAAAAATGTGTAGGTTAGGTGAATTGGCCATGCTAAATTGCCTGTAGTGTTAGGTGTAGGGGAATGGGTCTGGGTGGGTTGCGCATTGGTGTGGACTTGTTGGGCTGTTACTCACACTGTAAATAATCTAAAAAAAACAAGTCAACTGTGTTGAACCAGTGGTGATAAAGTAGTTTTAATCAATTTATAGCACTATTGAGAAAGTGGACCTTCAGTGGATTGGCAAATGATTCGGTAAGAGACCACATTATCTGCTATTTGCAGGAAATGTTGATGCAGAGTAAGCTGCTGGCAAAAAAAAAAAACAGGCTCACATCTGCTACAGCTCTCAAAATAGCATTTAGGATGGAAATGACTACCAGACATACTAGAGAGTTACAACTTCTCCAGGACAGAGTTGGTCAACCATTTTGAAGGTGTGGTTAAGAGCAATCATCATTTAGATGGATGCTTTTACAAAAAAGGTTAAATGTCATAGCTAAACAGAATCAGGCCATACCGCTGAGTGTTACCAGAAGCCAGTAGGTGCTGCTTGATTGGAGACAGGGAGGAGAAAAGACCCCAAGGGATATCATAGCACAGTGAGGAATCAACAATAAAGACAATCCGCTTTTCTTTATGTTGGTTCAGATGAGAAACCTAAGGAAGAAACTGCATTAGAATATGAGGCAAATGACAAATTTTAATTTAAATTTCCTAACAGGAATGGAACAGGGGAATGCTGTTGTCCCTGCCTGAATGTTACTCTTAAATGTGACCTGAACTGGACACAGGAACTGCTGTAATGATTATGCCATAATATGAGGAACAAGATTGAACACAATGTACAAAAATAATTGTCTCGTGAAAATACTCTTGTCAATAAAAGTAAAATACAAAAACCAGGCAATACCATTGTCTCTAATTGAAATTGAGGACAATGTTCCTTCTTTCACGGGATGAGATTGGCTTCTCCACCTGATGTTATACTGAACTAATATGAGGAGGACCACCCTTATACTGAGGGAAAAGCATTTTTGGAGATGGTCATTACCTGACACTTGTATGTTGTGAATGTCACTTTCCATTTATTGATTTGAGTCAGAACATTGTCCACATCTTGTTCCATATCAGCATGATCAGTTTCAATGGCTGATATGTGTCAATGATATTGAACATTCTGTGATGAATGAAAATGGGGAGAAGATCACTGCTGAAGCAACTGAAGATGGTTGGGCCTAGGACACGACCCTGACGAGCTCCTGAAATGGAGTCCTGTGACTGAAATGATTGACCTCCAACAATCACAATCATCTTCCTTTGTACCACCTATGACTCCAACCAGAAGAAAGATTTTGCTTTGATTTCCATTGACTTAAACTTTTCTTGAACTCCTTGATGCCACACTTGGTCAAATGCTATTTTGATATTAAGAGATGTTACTGTCAGAGGAAGTGACCTCAAAAACTCGGTTCTTCGATCAATCCTGCAATGATTATCAGTACTGACTGGATCTGGTAGAGTCTGGATTTGAACAAGGGGATGCAGCTGAAATTTTTCAAGCACAAAGCAATGTTTTATGTTTTAAAGGAAATCTCAGTGAAATTTGATGACAAGGAACAGGTTTCATTTGGAAAATAACTACAAAAATGGATAAAATAGCAATAAGATGAAAGAATGTCAGTAATAACTGTTCAGATGTGGATGTGAGGAGATTAATGAAATGAAGAATGATTGGAAATACAAGATGTAAGGGTTTGAGGGGTGCTGTGTGGGAAAAAGCTGAGGAAAGTCCAGGCATGATGGCCTTGACAGTCAGGTGTAGAGTTACCTTTTGTGCCACGATGATGTCATTGAAGAATTTTGGCACTGTGCCCATTCCCCTGCTGCCTACTTGCTGACCCACATTTGGTCAAACTGACTTGTAATCAGAGACTGATTTCTCCCTCCTATCCATGGGAAAAGCAAGTTCTCCAGCGCATGGGATGAGGTCAGCTGACCATCAGCATGCAGGGCTGGCCAGGGAGCAGAAGTGAGGAGTGTGGCCCATTTAATTACATGGTGGAGATAGGCCCGTTAGTTGCTCCTGTCTGTCTGGTAATACTGTCCCTGGTGCCTGCAAATAGAGTCATAGAGGTATAGAAATGTACAGCATGGAAACAGACCTTTCGGTCCAACTCGTCCATGCCGACCAGATATCCTAACCTAATCTAGTCCCATTTGCCTGCATCTGGCTCATGTCTCTCTAAACTCTTCCAATTCATATACCTATCTAGCTGCCTCTTAAATGTTGCAATTGTACCAGCCTAATGCCAGCTGCTCCTTTATTCCTCTTAGTTCCAAATAGTTTGCGATCTCCCGCGTCTGATTTTAGTCCTTTGACTGGCTGCTAGCCTTGGATTTAAAGTGCAAATTTTTGCCCCTGAGACTGTGCCATCAACTGTTGTCTTTTGATCTTTGCCAATCAGACTGTGCCATCAGACTGTTTCCCCACCAATATCTGCCAATCTGCCTGTTCAATCAGGCCCTCTCCTTCCAACCTATCCCCTCAGCCTGTAACTGTGCAAATTTCATCAGCTTCCTGTAGAAGGCAGGAACGGCCAATCTTTGTCTTCTGAGAGAGATTTAATTTCAAAACCACCAGCTTTCACTCCTGCTCCAATCCACTTAATTTCAAAACATTGGTTTGATAGCATTCGGAGAGTGATTCTTAGCTTCTTGTTTAATCATCTTTCTCCAGGCAGGTTTCCTGCCTTGCTGCTTTCCTGACCATTTAATTCCTCTACCACATTCTGCTGTCAGAATTTCAATTCACGTTCTTCTGCATGATTTCCTGGCCCTATCCACCACTAAGCAGTCTTTATAAATTCCAACTGCCATGTCCATCCTGACAGGTCTATAAAGGATCCACTCTGACCTGTGTCTTTCCCAGTCAAGTGTGGCTAATCCCCATGGCCACCCACTCTGGTTAGTGGGAAACCTGGATGTGAAATGCTAATGGTTTGACTGTGTTTAAAAAACCATAACAAACCATGTTGGACTAACATCACGGTTAGTTGTCTTTGGGTTAAACGGTTAGAATTCTGCCCAGAGGATGTGTAATTAGATTAGTGAGTAACACAAATTGTGGAAATAATGATAAGTGTTGTCAAAGGAGAGATGGGTTTAATTAGAAACCATAAGGAGCTCTTCCTGATGATCTCCTCTTGAAGATTAACATAAAATTGGGAAAGGATGTGGAACTTGCTACTGCAGGGAGTATTCAAAGTGAATAGTATAGTTGTCTTCAAGGGAAACCTTGGCACGTATTTGAGGGAGTTGGGAGTAAAGGCTACTGCTAATACGGTAAGATGAAGAAATGTGTGGAGGCTTCCTTCAACTTCCTGTGGAAAGTGGCCACAAAATGGCTGACCTTCCTCTGAGAGGGACCTCACTTCAAAACCACCAGCTTTCACTGCTGTTCCCACTCACTGAATTCCAAAGATGTGTTTGATTGTTTTCAGCTACGCACTCATGCTCAGACCCCATGGAGCAGACAGTTGGCATTGTTGAGCATTGTTATAATGCTCATTGTTGCCTAGCAGTAGAATTGAAACATCAAAGAGGAAAATATCCTCATATATAATTGTCCTCTTCATATTCCTTTACCCCTTGTCCTGCACATTCCTATTGAAAAACTGCAGACAGTGTAAGCAGGCACCTCTTAGCCTTAGCACTGCTGCCGCACAGCGTCAGAGACCCGGGTTCAATTCCCACCTCAAGCAACTGTCTGTGTGGAGTTTGCACATTCCCCCTTTGTCTGCATGGGTTTCCTCCGGGTGCTCCAGTTTCCTCCCACAATCCATAAAAATGTGCAGGTTAGGTGAATTGGCCATGATAAATTTCTCGTAGTGTTAGGTGAAGAGATAAATGTAGGGGGATGGGTCTGGGTGGGTTGCTCTTTGGAGGGTCAGTGTGGATTTGTTGGGATGTAAGTAATCTAATCAAATGGATTAATGGTGTTAATGAACAGAAGATTGGAACTGTGCATATTTCATTTTCGTGATGGCTTTCTGCAAGATATTTGCAAGGTCAAGTGATCAGCTGGCTTTGATTTAGAAATGATAACGCTGTTCAGAAAAGGTTCCATCAGACTGGAGAATAGCAAACGTATCCCCTCTACTATGAGAGAGACAGAAAACAGGAACTATGGGCCAATGAGCTTGATATCTATCATGGGAAATGTATTACAATAAATCATGAAAGAGATCTTTGCACTTAGACAAAAATCAAGATCATCAGGAAGCATCAGCAGCATTCATAAAGGGGGAATCACTTTTAACCAACTTGGCACTCCTTCAAAAGAAGTTTATTATGGGCTGTGGATGAAGGGGGACTGATAGATGCACTGTACTTGGATTTCCAAAGACATTTGATAACACACCTCACCAAAGATTATTGCAGAAGATAAAAGCTCACGGTGCTGGGAGTAACAAATTAGCATGGATAGATGTTTGGCTGGTTGGCAGAAAATAGCAAATGTGAATAACTGTCTTTATCTGGTTAGCGGGATGTGATCCGTGCAATCTCACAGATGTATGTGATGGAGCCTCAATTGCCTCCAATTTACAACAATTACTAGATGAGGGGAGCAAAGACTACATTCACAGAGGAGACACACAGATAGGTGGGAATGTCTAAAGGAAAGAAGACATAAGGAGTTTGCAACTCATCCAGACCCATTCCCCTACATTTATCCCTTCACCTTAACACTAAGAGAAATTTAGCATGGCTATTTTCTGGTAGAGATAGATTGAGTGAGTGGGCAAACATCTGGCAAATGTAGAAATTGAGATGTGGGAAAGTGTGAAGTTGTTTACTTTGGTGGCAAAAAAATCCAAGAGTAATACTTAAATGAAGCACAGCTGCTGAAGTCCAAAATGCAAAGGGATTTAGGTGTTCTAACACAAGTCTCAAAATGTCAGTATGCAGATACAGCATGTAAACAAGAAGACTAATGGGAGGGTCACTATTGATTATTATGAGAGGAATTGATGATGAAACAAAGCATTTTATTATCAGTTGTACAGGACATTGGTGAGATCACATCCTAAATACTGTGTGCAGTTTTGGTCCCCTTATTTAAGGAAGGATATGCTGGAGGCACTTCAGGGAAGGTTTACTAGATAGATCCCTGGAATGAGTGGGTGTCTTATGAGGGCAGGTTGGACAGGGCAACCTTGTTTCCACTGGAATTTGTAAGAGTGAAGAGGATTTGATTGATCTGTATAACTCCTGAACAGTCTTGGCAAGGTGGTCATGGTAAAGATGTTTTCTCCTGTAACTGAGTCTAAGCTAGGGTGCATTGCTTTAAAATTAGGGCTTGCTCTTTTAGGGCAAAGATGAGAAGAATTTTTTTTTCCTCTCCAAGGGAATCTGGAAATCTGTGACAGAAGGTCGTGGGAGGTGGTCATTGAATATTCACGAGAATGGGCCCAGGAATGAAAAGCTTAACAATTGAGGAATGTTTTGAGGACTCCAGGTCTATACTCAATGGACTTTAGAAGGATGAGGGTGGGATCTAATTGAAACATAAAGAATACTGAATGGCCTGGACAGAGTGCATGTTGGGAAGATGTTTCCATTGGTAGGAGAGACTAGGACCCAAGGGCACAGCCTTTGGAGTAAAGGGAAGACCTTTTAGAATGGACATAAGAAGAGTGGCGAATCTATGGAATTCACTGCCACAGAAAGCTCTGGAGGCCATGTCATTGAGCATATTTAAGACTGAAACAGACAGGTTCTTGGGTGTCATGGGGATTAAAGATTATGGGAAGAAAGCAGGAGAATGGGGTTGAGAAACAACCATGATTGAATGACAAAGCAGACTTGATGGGCTGAATGGCCTAATTTCTGCTTCTATGTCTTATGGTCTTATTGTCTAATTTATAAGTCAGAGCTACACAAACAAAGGTTATCATGAGTCAATGAGAATGTGGAATTCAAAATGCAACCCAGGTCTGCCATAATCTTATTGAATGGTGGACCCAGGCTGAAGGTATACATTTAGAATAGAATAAATCAGAGAACTGCAGATGCTGAAGATCTGAAATAAATACAGAATTTGCTGGAAAAATGCTGCAGATCTGACAGTATCTGTGGAGAGAAAGCAGAGTTATGTTTCAAGTCACGTGACTTTCTTCATGACCCTCCTTTTGGAAGAGTTTACTTCTGCTCTTATTTCATAGATTCACAGAAGTGCATTGAGTTTAGGAGTTTGAAGGTCATGTTGTGGCTGTACAGGAAATTGGTTATGTCACTTTTAGAGTATTGCGTGCAATTCTGGTCTCCCTGCTGTAGAAAGGACGTTGTGAAACTTGAAAGGACTTAGAAAAGATTTACAAGGATGTTGCCAGAGTTGGAGGATTTGAGCTAGAGGCAGCGGCTGAATAAGCTGGACCTATTTTCCCTGGAGGGTTGGGAGCTGGGGGGTGACCTTACATAAGCTTATAAAATCATGAGGGCCATGGATAGGATGAATAGACTAGTCTTTTCCCCAGGCGTGGGCAAGTACAAAACTAAAAGGCATAAGTTTAAGTTGAGAGGGGAAAGATATAAAAGAGACTTAAGGAGCAACTTTTTCACACAGAGGATGGAGCAGGCATGGAATGAGCTGCCAGAGGATGTGGTGGAGGCTGGTACAATTACAAGATTTAAAAGGCCTCTTGATGGGTATATGAGTAGGAAGGGTTTAGAGGGATATGGGCCAAATGCTGGCAAATGGGACTAAATTAAATTAGGATATTTGGGCAACATGGATGAGTTGGACATAGGGTCTGTTTCCATGCTGTACATCTCCATGACTCTATACACCATGCACCCATTGCCTATTTCATTTGAGGAGGTAGCTGTTTCAGTTTCTTAGAAATGTTCAGATGTTTCACCAATTTCTATGTATAATGAACCGAACTCATGCTAGGACATTGCTTCTGCTCTTGACTCCTATGTGAACACATCAGAATTCTCTGCCAGGATCTGTGCAAAACGATGGTGCAAACATGTGCCTGAGAAGTCACCTTTCATTGTTCTTGTGGCTTGTCCCAGCTGACTCTTTATGAAACCTACTATAAAGTATTTACAAAGGTCAAGGAACCTTTTGGACTGGTTGGTTAGAATTTGAGTCTCCTTTTCGTAAAGAACATGATTTTTCTGTGACAGCTCCAGTGTATTTGTTTAGCATCAATACATTTCGTCTTCCAGAAACATGTCAGAGTGCTGTTCATCGATCCTCTGTGGTGCTGCATCAAGTTTGCATGAAGTAATGTGATGTCTTGTAGAGAGAGTCTATAATTCAAGTGTAACCTAATATACTTCAGCAACTTTTCAGATATCAACACCTTTCTGATTCATTTACCTAAAAATTTGTACTCTTGTTATATTGTTTTTAACCTTTTCTGCAACCTCTGTCAGATTGTTCAGATGTTGCTGATCCCAGGTAAATATTCTTCCAGTTAGAAAAAGCAGTCTGGGAAAATGGGAGTGCCCTTTTGTTGGGGGCCTCATGCAACTGGTCCAATGAAACAATGTTTGTGAATACTGTCGTTTGGCAATGGCATGAGACTTTATTGCTTTCGCTTGGCAGATTCATCTCAACCCTTTCAGTGGGACATCTTTGAGAGTGACTTGAAGTGATTCCATGCTGCTAACTGCCACTGCATCATTGTCATGTCACATGTTGAAGGTGAAACCATACTTCACGAATTAGCTGACCTCTCTACGTAGAACATGATCAGCATTCAGTGCTGCTGATGCACACAGGATCGATCTGCAGAACATGGAAATAAAACTGAACTTTTGCTTAAGGAACCAATACACAGCGTTAGGTAATGTCACCTGACAACTACTTATTAGTCTTTGACAGTAGCGGGATGAATTTGACATCTCCTGTTCATTATTTTCTTGTTGGACTCTGTCCATCTCCCCACATTGAACAACTACATGCAGTACCATTTAGCATAAAGAGCCAGAGTGTTGCTTTCCAAAGCATTTCCCCACTTACACACAATCTTCATGTCTCTGTAAAATTAAGCTCTGTAAAATTTACAGCTGCTCTCCCTTCAACTTGGTGATTAATTGAAAGAAAGATAAAAGTGCTCAAAAACGCTGTTTGTTCCCTCTCTCAAATCATTGCACTTTCCATTGTAACGTAAGTTTAATTAAGGGGTTCACACCAACCATTCCATTCCTCTCACACTGTTCCAGTTATATTGACATGTACACTTCACTTTAATCATTTTGATAGTTTGAAACCACTAATGTTCTTTAAGCTCAGGAACATCAAGCCTGGATCATCTCTTCTCAATTTGACCACATGAGTGAAGAAAGCTCCTTGAAATTATTCATTAATAACTGTAGGAAATGGAGGTTTTCACTCACTTGCTGCTAATGTTCCTTTCGGCCGACAGAAGTGCTCAGAGCAGTGCTAAACCAACACTTTCTACTGCTGGTGTACCACTTTTTATTCATGCCTACGTTCCTCTTACAACCATTACGGAGAGGAAAATATGACCTGAGGAGGCAAACAATGTCAGGAATGTTGAACCTGCCTTGTTGCCATTTTAGTAATTGAGAGTACATCAACAATACTACTGCCTGTAAGGTTTAAGTTGGAGACAAGTATATAAATGTGTTTTCTGTTGACTCTGTACCATCTAGTAGTGTTTTTTGAAGTAAAGAAAATTAATTATTTACAAAACTATTTACTCAACAGACTTTTGGCTTTTGTAAATAAATCACTTCCCAGTCTCAACTTGCATTAGGAACTATTGTGAAGGTTCCATTTTCAAAGATGATGGATTTCTTAGTTTTTCTGCTACTAAGTTTAAAGAGTATAGAAACTTTACAGATGATTCTAACTCCTGTTTGTCTGGTGGAGTGATTCGGCATGAAGATGACCCAGGCAACGTACCAGGGGACTTTCTCCGACCTTACTGCAGTCTTCTATTTAACTCTGTTCTTCTGAGTCAGTGGGAAGGTAACCAACTGCTGCATGTTAAGCTCTGGTCTGTCATTTTAACCGGTGGCCTAAATTGGGTAGTGATTGTGATTTTCCTACCTGGTCAAGCTAACAAGCAGAGTTGGTTAAAAAAAAAAGATGAGTAGGAGATCTGATTAGGGCCCCATACTTAAAGTTGAAACTTTATTGCTGGAACAGCACAGCAGGTCAGGCAGCATCCAGGGAACAGGAGATTCGACGTTTCGGGCACAGGCCCTTCTTCAGGAATGAGCAGAGAGTGTTCAGCAGGAGAAGATAAAAGGTAGGGAGGAGGGACTTGGAGGAGGGGCGTTGGAAATGTGATAGGTGGAAAGAGGTCAAGGTGAGGGTGATAGGTCGGAGTAGGATGGAGGCGGAGAGGTCAAGAAGAAGACTGCAGGTCAGGAAGGCGGTGCCGGGCTGGAGGGATTCGGCTGAGACAAGGGGGGAGGGGGGATGAAGAAACTGGTGAAGTCCAAGTTCATCCCCTGTGGTTGGAGGGTTCCCAGTCGGAAGATAAGACGCTCCTCCTCCGACCGTCGCGTTGTTGTGGTTTGGCGGTGGATGAGTCCAATGACCTGCATATCCTCGGTGGAGTGGGAGGGGGAGTTGAAATGCTGTGCTACAGGGTGGTTGGGTTGGTTCGTCCGGGTGGCCCAGAGGTGCTCTCTGAATCGCTCAGCAAGTAGGCGGCCTGTCTCCCCAATATAGAGGAGGCCACACCGGCTGCAGCGGATGCAGTAGATGATGTGGGTGGAGGTGCAGGTGAATCTGTGGCGGATATGGAAGTTTCCTTTGGGGCCTTGGAGAGAAGTGAGGGGGGAGGTGTGGGCGCAAGTGTTGCACCTCCTGCGGTTGCAAGGGCAGGTGCCGGGAGTGGAGGTTGGGTCGGTGGGGGGTGTGGATCTGACAAGGGAGTCGCGGAGGGAGTGGTCTCTACGGAAAGCTGATAGGGGAGGGGAGGGAAATATATCCTTGGTGCTGGGGTCTGTTTGGAGGTGGCGGAAGTGACGGCGGATGATGCGCTGTACATGGAGATTGGTGGGGTGGTAGGTGAGGACCAGTGGGGTTCTGTCCTGGTGGCGGTTGGAGGGGCGGGGCTCAAGGGCGGAGGAGCGGGAAGTGGAGGAGATGCGGTGGAGGGCACCGTCGACCACGTCGGGGGGGAAATTGCGGTCCTTGAAGAAGGAGGCCATCTGTGTTGTACGTGTTTTGAACTGGTCCTCCTGGGAGCAGATGCGGCGGAGACGAAGGAATTGGGAGAATGGGATGGCGTTTTTACAGGGGGCAGGATGGGAGGAGGTGTAGTCCAGGTAGCTGTGGGAGTCGGTTGGTTTGTAGTAGATGTCCGTGTTGATTCGGTCGCCTGAGATAGAAACAGAAAGGTCTAGGAAGGGGAGGGAGGAGTCCGAGATTGTCCAGGTGAATTTGAGGTCGGGGTGGAAGGTGTTAGTGTAGTGGATGAACTGTTCAACCTCCTCGTGGGAGCACGAGGTAGCGCCGATACAGTCATCAATGTAGCGAAGGAAAAGATGGGGGGTGGGGCCAGTGTAGTTGCGGAAGATCCAGCCCGGCACCGCCTTCCTGACCTGCAGTCTTCTTCTTGACCTCTCCGCCTCCATCCTACTCCGACCTATCACCCTCACCTTGACCTCTTTCCACCTATCACATTTCCAACGCCCCTCCTCCAAGTCCCTCCTCCCTACCTTTTATCTTCTCCTGCTGAACACTCTCTGCTCATTCCTGAAGAAGGGCCTGTGCCCGAAACGTCGAATCTCCTGTTCCCTGGATGCTGCCTGACCTGCTGTGCTGTTCCAGCAATAAAGTTTCAACTTTGATCTCCAGCATCTGCAGACCTCACTTTCTCCCCATACTTAAAGTTTAGACTTAGACCCGGGTTCAATTCCCGCCTCAGGCAACTGACTGTGTGGAGTTTGCACGTTCTCCCCGTGTCTGCATGGGTTTCCTCCGGGTGCTCCGGTTTCCTCCCACAGTCCAAAGATGTGCAGGTCAAGTGAATTGGCCATGCTAAATTGCCTGTAGTGTTAGGTAAGAGGTAAATGTAGGGATATGGGTGGGTTGCGCTTCGGCGGGGCGGTGTGGATTTGTTGGGCCAAAGGGCCTGTTTCCACACTGTAAGTAATCTAATCTAATCTAATTGCAAGGTCATCCTGCAATCCCTTCCCTATGAGTGCCAGGAATGAATCCTTTGTTCCCTTGCAATGGGCTTTTATTACTCAATCTTCCTCCCAATCTGAGTGAGTGCTACTGGGCACTGGGGAAGATATAGCACTTGCTTAGGATTGTAAAGATGTGATGAGGCTAAGCAAGCTTACTTCCTAAATAGCAATCGGTGTAAGAATATACATTTCCTGCAAGGTAGGGCCATCACATACAGGAAAGCCCATACATGATTTTTTCAAACCCTCAGTTTTTTCAGGCAGCTGCAAAAGAGGACAAAAACAAAACAGACAAAAAGTGTGTTTGGCTCTGAAAACAGAGAAGGACTACTTGCCTTTCAAGCACCAACAAATGTGCAGTCAATAAATGACCACTGCACGCAGCTCATATCTACTGGAACCAGGATCAATTAGGTCCTCTCTGGATTATAGTATTGAAAAATGCAGTGCTAGAAAAGCACAGCAGGTCAGGCAACATCCGAAGAGTAGGAGAATCGACCTTTCAGGCATAAGTCCTCAGATGGATTCTTGCACAGATAGTAGCTGGTGAATGACAGCTCCCCGCTGCAACCATGACTGATGATTCTGTTGCTTACTCCCCCGACTGAAGCCCTCAGGGTTTATGTGCAAAACGTTGATTCTCTAGCTCCTTGGATGCTTTTCCAGCACCACACTTTTCAACTCCAATTTCCACCTCTTTCTCTTGGATTATAGTATCCAATGCAGCTCATTCTATCAAGCAGAAGGTAATGTTTGTTCTGCTCAATAACCTCATTTTCCTCTTCAGAAGACTGATGCTGTTCTTCCAGCTGTTAATCTTCAATCACAATCCCTTTTTGTCTGCTCAAGTCATGCAGAGTGCAGCCTGCTAGGATTATGTGATACAATCCATCTGGACTGTTCTGTAAGGAACCCCATGACCAATTCAAGCAGCAGAACCTCACCTTCAGCGGGCCTATAGTTGGCTCCACTATGGGCCTAGTGGAAGAACAGGCTGCACTGAATCGATACTCAGCCTCAGACAGGGACTGAGCAACAGAACCATCAGTCATGAATGCAGAGGGTAGCTGTCATTCACCAGTTACTATCCGTGCAAGGCAACTGGTCCCCAAATGCAGCAGGAACTCAAGAGTTCTAAAGATAGAGGCATCTTTGAAGCTCCTCGAATATCTGGCACACACCTTTAAGTTGGGAGAGTTGATAGAGCTCTGTAACAGTGTGCCAGGACATCCTGGGTCTGCAGCAACACTTTTCCTCACTCGTCCAGAGGAAATGGCACAGAGGATAAAAGATGCTGGCCTCTTCAATCTCTTGCACACCTTGAGTGTACCTTTAGATATGCTCCCTTCATATAGAGACTGTTTGGCAGCTGCTGGAAGTTGCTGATGATCTGGGTTTGCTGGTGCATCTGTTGCTCCTCCATTTTCTGCACCTTTGTTACTTCACAAAAACAATGATGATAACACTTGCTAAGGCTGGATCCAGTCGTGCCACTTCCAATGAACCTGTGTGGGGAACATAAGAAATGGAACAAGTCCTTAGTAATGTGAACAGTCAGTGACAAATGATAAATTTACCATACTCTGTACTACAGGACAAAAATGATGAGCATGGATGTTATTCCAATGAATGCAGCACCGATTATTTTGCAAAGAGATTTCAATTATTGTATAGAGACTGACACTGTCAGTTCCATATTGTCCACAAAAGGCATCATTGCATATGCGAGCTTGATACAAAATACTTACAGTTCAAGTTGAGAGGAAATCTGTTCCTTGCCCTGGTGCAGCTGAAACATTCCTGTATTAGCTTTGTGGTCCACAGTTGCCTCTTTTAAGGTCTCCTGAAATTCTTTCTGCTTCACAAAAGTGACTTTGTTAATCTGCAATGGTGAACATTATGGTTAAGATCAGTTGGGACCAGACCTTGTCCCCCACTCAATTGTTTATTGCATGAATTTCACGTATACATTGATATGATGCAAATGACTGCAACCTGTATTCTGTAAATGCCCCTTCCTGTTCCTCAGAAGTGAAACAGCATGTTCGGACAGAAACTAACCACTGGTTCAACCCACTTGGACCATTATTTTTCATTCGCAGTTCCCATTTAGGATTTAAGAGAATATGTATATCCATGTCCCTGTCTACCAGATACTTTCTGGACAATCCATCATAGAGTCATAGAGTGATTCCCTATATGTTTCCACCTACCCCCTAGATTTATGACTGAAGCTCTCACTTTTACCCCCAAGCCCCATCAGTACAGCCCACCATTGCAATGCAGACAACCCTGTTGAAATCAATGTGGTGGAGACTGCCTATAAAGTACTTTCTTGCATAAGCCCATGTCCTCCTGTGCACTATATTATTCCCCTTTGCATGACCCTCTTTACTATCCTTGTCCCCTCACGTTCCCAATCTCCACTTTCCTATGACAACACCACTTCCTGGTGACCCCCTTTGACTTTCATCTTGCTGACCCCCAGTACTGACTGTAGCCCAGCCCCCAGATTAACTTAGCCAACAGCCCAAAATGATAAGTGATCAGATTTCTGGCTGACAGTATACAAATCACTTGACTGTTTGCATTGGATTTGCACAATTGACTGCTACACAATCTCTGTATGTAGTGATATAGACACCCTGACCCTGGCCAACTTAAGCAGATGACCAACCCTGCCCAACCTTGAGACCATGATTGCCCAATGCCCTTGACTTACTGTATGGGACCCCTGGTGGACAGCAGTCCCCTTTGACTTATCTGAGAACTACACTCCTTTAACTTTGGAGCATGGCCTTTTGGTTGAAGACACACTGTGTGTTTGTCACATAGGCTGCAGTCACATTATTGTAGCTGTGAGATTGACATAACAAGGTGTTGTACGCCAACATGTCTCTTCAGCTAGAACTTACTTGAAGTCCACCACAGACCGCTGGATAACCCTTCAAACTAGCAGAGGAAGGAAGATAGCTGGCAACACTCCCCAGTTATAAACCATCACTAGTCAGCACTAAGGCACCATGCTTATTGCAACATGGCATAAACGGTGGTGCCTAATAACACATAAAAGTACAGTTTCTTGGTATATTCTGATTCACTGAAGTTGCTGGGTAAGTACTGTTTGATGTTTAGCTCAGTCAGTAAGCAGTTTTATCTCTTTGTCAGTCAGTGCGCAATTTGCTGTCTCAAATGATTCATATCTCAGTCAGTGTTGTAGCTCGTAGTCTCTTTTGCTCAGTTGGCATGCACCCCTCTGCCCTTTTGCCTGATCAATGCATTTATCACTCTCTTTTGGTGTACAACTCTCCATCTCTTCATCATAGATTCCCTACAGCGTGGAAGCAGGCCACTCAGCCCATTGAGTGTACACCAACCCTCCGAAGAGCATTCTATCCAGACCCACTACCTACTCTATCCCTCTAACCTTACATTCCCCATGACTAACCCACCTAGCCCACACATCCCTGGACGCAATGGCCAATTCATCTTACATGCACATCGTTGAATTGTAGGAGGAAACTGGAGCACCCAGAGGAAACCCACTCAGACACGGGGAGAAAATACAAAAGCCACACAGTCACCCATGGGTGGGATTGAACCCATGTTCTTGACTCTCTAAGGCAGCAATGCTAACCACTGAGCCACTGTGCTGCCCTACCCTAGCCATATAAATGATTTGGATGTGAATATAGGAGGTATGATTCGTACGTTTGCAGATGACACCAAAATTGGAGGTGTAGTGAGCAGCGAAAAAGGTTACCTCAGAGTATAATGGGATCTTGACCAATGGGCCAAGGAGTGGCAGATGGAATTTAATTTAGATAATTGTGAGATGTTGCATTTTGGAAAGTCAAATCAGGACAGGATTTATACACTTAATGGTAAGGTCCTGGAAGTGTTGCTGAACAAAGAGACCTTGGAGTGCAGGTTCACAATCCCTTGAAAGTGAAGTTGCAGGTAGACAGCTAGTAAAGAAAGCGTTTAGTATGATTGCTTTCATTGGTCAGTGCAGGTTAGGCCACTTTTGCAATATTGTGTACAATTCCTGTCTCCCTGCTATGGAAAGGACGTTGTGAAATTTGAAAGGCTTTAGAAAAGATTTACAAGGATGTTGCTGGGGTTGGACAATTTGAGCTATAAGGAGTGGCTGAATAGGCTGTGGCTATTTTCCCTGGAGTGTCAGAGGCAGAGCGGTGACCTTATTGAGGTTTATAAAATCATGAGGAGCATAGAGTGAATAAATAAGGCCCTTTCCCTGGGGTGGAGGAATCCAAAACAAGGAGGCAATGGTTTAAGGTGACAGGGGAAAGATTTAAAAGGGAGCTAAGGGACAACATTTTCATGCAGAGGGTGATGCGTGTATGGATTGAGCTGCCAAAGGTAGTGTTGGAGGCTGGTCTGATTACAAGATTTAAAAGGCATCTGGAGAGGTATATGAATAGGAAGGTTTAGAGGGATACGGCCCAAATGCTGGGAAGTGGGACTAGATTTATTTGATCAGCACAGACAAGTTATACCGAAAGGTCTGTTTCCATCTGTACAGCTCAAAACCCTAATTGACTTGTAGCTCTGTCTCCTTTCATTCTTGAATAGAGGAGTCATTGTGTATATTTTTCTGTCTCTCTCTTTCTCATTCTCTTGCTTTCTCTCTCTTTTCCTCTCCTGCCCATGTCAACCACTGTGTACCTCTATCTAAGTTAGTATAGAATTTTCTCTTTCATGTGGTGTCAATTTTTAATTCTCTCTCTCTGTCTCTCATATTTGATCCATACCTCTTTCTGATTATGAAATAGTCTGTTTTTCTTACTCTTATCACACTAAATCATCTGAGGTAATATTGAAAGTTACTCTTAAGAAATCTTTCTGTCACACTTTCTTCAACTCACAAAGTATATTGAAATAGTAACTTGTAAAGATGCACTTGTTCTACAAACACCTAAAGGATGACTTCTATTAAACATTCAAATTGATTATTAGGCTGCAGAACACTGCATTGGCTGACAAATTGCAGGATGGAATTATTCAACCATAAAATACATTTGTTATCTACAATCACCACTGGTCGAGATCTTTGGTACAAAAGGAACTATCAATAATTTGATTTTTAATAAGCTAAGTCTTCAATGCTTTTAACCAAGGCTGCACTTCTGATAAATTATTTTCTTATTATTCAGCTTGATTTAATTTCAGCCAATTTTAAAGTGAATTAAATACAGATCATGTATTAAACCGTAGACATGTAATGATATATTTCTTACATTAATTGTAGGCATCATGATGTCAAGATATTCCAGCTACTTCTCTCAACATTAATAAGTGCTCATGTCCAACATTTCAATTCCCAATTTAAACAGGAGCTCACATCCAAGGCACACATTAATCTTTTTCATGTTGAACATGTCAGAACCACCAAGAATCTATGTGACTAGAAAATTTCAGATCTTTACTACATTCCAACATTGTAAAATGGTAGAGAGATCAATTGAGGTTATTAAAGAATAGCAACCCAAAATGAAGGAGGATGGAGTTATCTATTTACTGGCATTTTTAAATAGCATCAGTGCCAACTAAAAATTGAATGCATAGTGGTGGTTACTTCTGAACTCAAAAAGTTGCATCCTATGCAACAAGCAAATGAAGCTTTTGCAAAAATGAATTGGATTAGAATTAGGTCCATTCAAATATATGTTAAATTTTAACATTTAGGAAAAGAGGTGTGTACCCCTTCACAAATTAAAGTGGAAAAATGGTTCAGATAATGAGAAAAGACAAAGAAGTATTCTGTTCTGTTCCCAGCGTCCACAAAATGGAAAGGCTACAGGACAGCTGGGATTGAGTCTGGAAAAGACCAGCATGAATTACTGATTTGCTGTTATTGAAACTAATTTGCTTGTCGTTCAGTTGGACTAAAATAATCTTAAGAATCACAAGGGAGGGTCCAAATGTTTGTAAAATACTTCTGAATGTGAAATATTTGCATTAGGAAAATGTGAAGAAGTTGTGCTTCTTTTCTTTAAAAATGGAAATATGTTAATGCAACTTAAAATGTTTCAAGCTTGAGAATAAATTGCCAAAATTGATTGAAATAATTCTTTAATTTTTCAGTTTCAAATGGGAAGGGCTCATGTTAAAAAAAATCTAAAATCAAGAAGGTAAGCCATTAACCAAATGGTAACAGAGCTGTGTGAGAAACTTACCAGTGAGAATTTTAAAACAGATAGTATTAGTCATTTCAAGATGCGTATTTCTGAAAAGGGAAAAGATTGAGGGATGTGCTGAGAAGGCTGAAAAGGAGAATTTCAATAAAAGGACATGTCTTGGTTTTAAACATTTTATTACCTCCCTGTCAATTTGTTTTTTGCATTTTCAGTTTCAAAAAAAGGTGACTGTTAGTTTCCTGTTTGTCTCAGTTGCTGATTTGACATTGTACCATGTGATCCAAGCTGCAGTGAAATCAACCATATCATTCCAGTAAGGTGACATGTTCAAGCATGTTCTCAGCCATGTTCCTGCCCATTTTTGAAAGGCTTTGCACAACATGCCATTGTCTTCAAATCACTGTCTGTGTTAAATGTGGCTCAGTAGGTAGCTCCTGCCTTGGTAAACTGGAAGATTCCACTACAGGATTTACACATAAAAGTGACATACTAGTGAAGGAATGCTGAATTGCTAGAGATGCAGCTTTTCAGGTGGAAGTTTAATTTGAGACACTCTTGTCATTCTCAGGAAGATGCAAGAGATCCTGTGGTGCTATTTTGAAGAAGGACAAAAGAGTTATATGATATTCTGGCCAGGACTTGTTCTCAACTAGAATCACAAGTACAGATTATCGCATGATTGTCTCACTGCTGTTTGTGAGTGCTTGCGATACACCGACACACTACAAGACAGCTGCAATTTGAAAGTAGTTCATAGACTGTGAAGTGCTTTTTGATGAGCACCAGATATGTCAAGCACTAGATTTTGCAAGAACTTCTTGTCATCAATTGAAAAATATAAACAATAATTTATATCATTAAGAACAATTTGGTTCTTTCGACATATCTTGGTTTGGCTGTATGATGGAGCAATAACAGCTGTAAGAAAAAGAACTGACAAGTTTGTCCCAATTCAGACCAGATTGTCTCCTATTTCCAAGTCACAGCATTACTTTAACAGCCACCATCGGAAGGAAATCAAGGACCAAAATTCTCTGCGCTTTCAGAGGCAACAGCTTAATTCTGGTATAGTAACAGACAAAAAGGCATTTTTGAATGGGTTTCATTGCATCACCACCTTTGTAGAGTTGTGTTATATTATTATACTAATAGATTAAATCTATGTCAGTCAAATTAAAAAGCAGCTACAGAGCTACAGCATCGTTATCTGAAAAGTATAAAAATGAAATGGTGTGTGAGGAAGCTCTAGAAGAACCTTTTGAGGTTCTGAATCACAAATAATTCCATCCCTCAATGAACTCTTGCTAAGTATTTCTGTGCTGATAGAATCTATGTAAAGCAGTGACCAGGTTATAAAATTCACCTATACAATATCGAGAAGTATTTTATCCACTTCCATTGTTTAATCTATGGAAGACTATACTCCTCTACATTGTAGGTCTTGCAAACATCTAGTTCATGATCCATTTGTTTTAGTACATATTTCTTCTACTTTTTAGGAATTAAAATCATCCATGCAATTGGTGGCACAGTAGTTAGCACATTGCCTTACAGTGCCAGGGACCCAGGACCGATTCCAGCCTCGGGCAACTGCCTGTGTGGAGTTTGCACATTCTCTCCAGGTCTGCAAGGTTTTTCTTCTACAGAACAAAGATATACAGGTGAGGTGGATTGGCCATACTAAAACTAAATTGTCCCACAATGTCCAGGGATGTGCGGGTTAGGTGGGTTAGTCATGGTAAAACCCCATATGGGTTATGGCAATGGGATGCTGGAGTGGAGTGTAGGGTCAGTGCAGACGTGATGGGCCGAATGGCCTATTTCTGCACTGTAGGGCCTCTATGCTTCTATGATAAAGTTCAATTGTAGAAAATGGATAAATGTGATTGGAACACCTTCAACTTTAGTCCACTTACAAGGTTGGGATCACGTTGCTTAAGAGGTTAACAGCTAGGAAGATAGGATAAGAAATAAGGACCCATGGTGTTCGAGACAAGGTGTTAGCATGGACAGAAGCTTGGCTATGTGACAGAAAGCAAATGTGGGGATAAAAGGGGCCTTCTCAGGATGGCAGCTGGAACAAGTGGTATTCCTCAAGGCTCAGTGTTCGGTCTGCAACTTTTCTCTTTATACATTAAGGATGTAGGAACTGATGAAGGAACTGAGGGCATTCTGGCTAAATTTGCAGATGATACAATGATAAGTGGAGGGACAGGTAGCAATGAGGAGGCAGGGAGGCTGCAGAAGGATCTGGATAGGTTAGGAGAGTGGGCAAAGAAGTGGCAGAATGGAGTACAACATGGGAAAGTGTGAGGTCATGCACTTTGGTAAGAAGAACAGAGGCATGGACTATTTTCTAAATGGGGAGAAAATTCAGAAATCTGAAGTACAAAGAGATTTGGGAGTTCTAGTCCAGGATTCTATCGAGGTAAACTTGTAGGTTGAGTCAGTAGTTAGGAAGGCAAAAACATTGATGGCATTTATTTTGAGAGGACTTGAATATAAAAGCAAGGATGTACTTCTGAGGCTCTATAAGACTTTGGTCAGACCACATTTGAAATATTCTGCGCAGTTGTGGACTATATATCTCGGGAAGGATGTACTGGCCCTTGAGCATGTTCAGAGAAGATTCATGAAAATAGTCCCAGGAATGAAAAGCATAGGGGGAGTTGTAGGCCTAATGGTATTATCACTGCACTGTTAATCCAGAGACCCAGGTAATATTCTGGGGGACCTGGGTTCAAATCCTGCCATGGCAGATAGTGGAATTTGAATTCAACAAAAAAAATCTGCAAGTAAGAATCTAACCATGATCATGAATCCATTGTCAATTGTTAGAAAAACCTATCTGGTTCACTAATGTCCTTCAGAGATGGAAACTGCTATCCTTACCTGGTCTGGCCTACATGTGACTCCAGACCCAGAGCAATGTGTTTGACTCTTAACTGCCCTCCTGGCAATTAGGAATGGGCAATAAAATGCTGGCCTAGCCATCAATGTCCTCATCCCATGAATGAATAAAAAACAATGAGGAACGTTTGAGGACTCTGGGTCTATACTCAACGGACTTTAGAAGGATATGGGGAGATCTAATTGAAACATACAGAATACTGAATGGTCTGGACAGGGTAGATATTGGGAAGATGTTTCCATTGGTGGGAGAGACTAGGAACTGAGGGCATAGTCTTAGAGTAAAGGGAAGACCTTTTAGAATGGAGATAAGGAGAAACGTCTTCAGCCAGAGGATAGTGAGTGTATCAAAATCATTACCACAGAAGGCTCTGAAATATATTTAAGACTGAGATAGATATGTTCTTGAATATCAAGAGAATCAAGGGTTACAGAAAGAAAGTGGGAGAATGGGATTGAGAAACATGTCAGCCATGATCGAATGGTGGAGCAGACTCGATGGGCTGAATGGCCTAATATCTGCTCCTATGTCTTATGTTCTTATGTTAGGTGAGCTTGGTGACTGAGTTGCCATCATATCAAACAGACGGATTGTTTGTTTTGAGAGTTAAAACTAAATTAGTGAAAAAACATTCTACAAAATTTGAAAGGCTGTCAAACTGCTTTTCTTTATCAGATCAAAGAAATTGCAAATAAAGGAGAATTAACCCAAAAGTTAGGTTAAGGATAGCGCAAAGCATCCAACATCATCATGAAGATGGGTGGAGCTTGAAAGTAGTGATTTCAAATTATTTTGTGTGTTTGTTGCAGTCTCAAGCTCAAAGTATACTGAAGCAGAAGGAATTGCTAAGTAGCACAAGTTCTACTTTTAGCAGACTCCAGGTACTTAGGGTTGAGGAGAAGTCCCAGGGAGTGATAGCTTCATCTTTTTGAAAAAAGGATTACATCAGAAAGAAGCCCTGAGAGCCGTGCTTATTTCAGTGTAGCTGTGAGTGGGGCAAAGGAAGCCCACAAACATTATATGCTTAATGCAGCTGAGAAAGAGTGGAGTTCAGAGAAATTGAGCAGCCACTCAGTAAAGCTTGCTGTTTGACAAACCTCAAATTCTGTATAAGTAATATCAAGAAACCCAGGTATCTTGGACTTGGGAGATGAGATTGAATGACAAGGTATGAGCTGTCATTGAGGCAGTCTGAGGTGGAGAGGTTTTGAGGCCACTTCCAAGTCTAGAACATTGAAAGAAACCCATTGCAAAAGGAGACAAAGTGTCAACACAATTTAGTGAGCCACACTCTTATGAAAGTCTAGTTGGGATCTGTCTTGATTGCATCAATTTGTTTAAAGTGCAGACTATGGGATGTTTGACCATAGATTTTTCTGGTCACTCATATCTACCTCATATTAATTATGAAAGAAACCTATGTTGTATATATATATTTTGCTTAATTTAGAAGCATTGACTCACTTATTCACTACTATCAGCCATGATGACCTATGTTTGTTTTGTTCAAGTGTGTAAAATAACAATTTTCAGAGGGTTTAAATTCAAACCTGGAATCCTGTTGTTTATTTTCTTACTCTTGGTTCTTCCACACATTCTGTTCTTTAAAAGATTAAGGTCCAGCATGCCAAATCATAATAAAAATCCAATTTGTCATAGGTGACTGAAAGAACTCACAGAAATATGATAAAATAAGAACCTTGAAAACACCTCAACCCAAGTTCTGCCAAACATGTGAAGACATTTCAAAGTCTTCTCAGATGACAAACAGCTGAGTCACTGCAAATATGTGTCACATGATTATTCTTTTGAACTACATATTTTTTATAAGGACTGCTGAGAGAGAGAGAGAGAAAATAATTATTTATCAATTATTTTACTTCCTTGGTGATACGCCATTTGGCGCCATGACAACTGAATGACATTCACTGTGAGAGATGCCCTTTGACACCCTGACAATGGAAGGGTTTTGCTGCCAAGAAGTGCCAGTAAAGGTCATAGTGTGCATGATTAAGTTCTCTGAGGAAATCAAATGCAATCACTTTCAAAATATTTGAATAATTTCAGGTTCACATGCGAATTGATCCAAACACAGAATTAAAGCTTAGGACACAGTCCAGAAATGATCTTACTCAACTGTATGAATTAACGTGATAATAATTAATGTTTGCTGCAGTTGAATTAACTCTTTAAGCACAAGATCAAAATTTGACTCCGCCCATGAGCTTTTCAAATTTCTATTCAATGTAAATACTACTCCTGTATTTCTATTCAAAAAAAGATATCAGTGTCCAAAAATGGAAAACTTCTTTGCACATCATGTAATATTATATTGATATTCTGTTAAATGTAATGGAAGTCTAATACTCAATCTGGTACTCACTAATTACTTGCATTTCAAAATGGATCATGTTAGGACTAAGACAGTCGAGAAATGTATTTGAGTATCATTGAGAAATACTATACTCGTCTTGGCAAAGACTTCCACATCAACAAGAGGGTCTGTGAGGAAATCGCCATCATCCCCAGCAAGAAACGTCTCAACAAAATCGCTTGGTATGTGACACACTTAATGAAGTGTATCCAGCATGGACCAGTCCAAGGCATCTCTATCAAACTGCAGGAAGAAGAGTAAGTAAGGATGGACAACTATGTCCTTGAAGTCCCTGCTCTGGACCAGGACATGATTTAAGTGGACCCAGATACCAAGCTTACACTGACTTTGCTGGACCTTGATAGCTTGTCCATCGACAGGTCACATGGCCTTTCGTAGGAATGGCCTTCCAATCTCAAAGAATCTAAAATTATTTGTTCACCATGGATCTAAAATTTGAAAAAAAGACAAAAGTACAAAACAATTTTTTTTAAAAAACCCAAATTGCTTGGCTTATTTTTATGGGCATAGTTTTTAGAATGAGTGAAGTTGCCTTATTCACAATCCCAATGGCTTTTGGTCAAAGTCCATATATTTAAAAATCCTTAGACTTGCACCAAGCATGGTGTAAAATGACCAAAATGATTGAAATTCCAACTGTATAAAAGATTCTGCACTAAGGAAAATCTATAAACTTCACATTAACATTAACACTGAACAGTCTTGAACCTGTCACAAAATGTATGTAATTAGACATTTGAAAGATACTTACTTCTGATTATTCCTATGTCTGAATTTTGTGATGCTATAATGTGGAAAAATGTTTAGAATCAGAGGGCACTTGTTCAGACACATGAATGCTTGCCAAATCACTTTGCTGGAATTAGAATAATAGAATTAGAGAATGGTTAAAGCACAGAAGGAAGTCATTCAGCTATCATGTCTGAGCAGGTACTCTGCATGTCCACCTAGTCTCTCTTCTCTCTCCTCTGCTTTTTCTCTCTAGCCCTGTAAATGATTTCTCTTCAGATAGATCTCTTTGAAGGTCTCAGTTGAATCATCCTCCACCATAGTCTTGGACTGTGCATTCCAGATCCTACCTCTCATTTTTCCTAATGTTGTACTCCAATTATCATAAATCTGTGTCCTGTCATTTTCAATCCTTCTGTCAATGGGAACAGTTTCTTCCATCTATGCTGTCCAGCCCTCTCAAGATTTTGAATAGGTCTTAGAAATCTCCTGTTAGTCTACACTTCACCAAGGAAGATTCTCCAAGGTAACCAACTAATTGATGTTCCTCAGTCCTAGAACCATCCCCATAATTCTTTTCTGCTCCCTCTGTAATGCCTATGTATCTATGCTAAAGGGTGGTGCCCGGAACTGGACGCAATACATCAGTTCCAGCTACGCCAGTGTTTATACAGCTTCATCATAACTTCCTTCCTTTTGTACTTTTTGCCCCTGCTCAGAAGATTCAGGATCGCATAAGCTTTTTTAACCAGCTTGTCACCTTTCACCTTCAGAGATTTGTGCACCATAAAGCCCCAGTTCTGTCTGCTCCTGCAGTGATTTTAGAATTGTACCTTCTCCTCATTCTTCTTACTAATATAAATTTGAAAATTAAAAAGAAGAAATGTGATGTTGCTCATATTCTGCTTTTCAACTTGCGAAACAACTTAACAAAACTGTTAAAATCAGGACATTTTAAAAAAAAAGCTAATGTATCCCTCAAAATGATCCATCATCCCATGAATGAATAAAGAAAATGCAAGCAGTTACATTTTATTCTGCAGGGCGTTCATTATTTTAATCATTTTGACAACATTCTTTCAGAGGGGAGTCCATCACTTTTGATGATATTTAGTTGGTTCCGAACTCCTGTCCTGCTGCAACGTAAAACATTATTTTGCCCTGAACTTGGCCCCAAACTATTCAATGTTGTTTGCCTTCATGATGGAAAGATGTTTTTAACAATGTATTTGATCTGATTTGCATGTTTAATGCTACAGGAACCTGTTTCAAAATAAAATTGTGTCAAAGAATGTTAGACAACAATTTAACCAGTCTTATTTCTTTGGATGCACCAAGGGAAAATGCATGTGAAATTACACACACAGCTGTGCATATTTCACTGATGTCCGGTTGCACCTATGTGCCCTCCTATCTCATTATACAACTTGAACTTAAAATGGGCAGAAATCAGTGTAAACAATCAGGTACTCAAGAAATGTGAAACCCACATCAATGTATTTAGTCATTGAGACTGAAAACTTAAAGTTTTAACTCATTTAACCTTTATTCATGTGCATCAGACACAGCATTCAAGAACCAGTATTCTGGGAAGCGCTTCAGTTTTTAATGTGACTTCTACTTGGCAATAAAAATGCATTAGGAAACAGGTAACGCACAACATGTCACAGTGAGGACACATATATAAAACATTGCAACAAAAGGATTAGTCAAATTATTTTGTTTCCTGCTGCACCTAAGAATCCATGCTCAATGTTGAGACACGTCTGAAAAGTGCAATAATGGGACATGCGTATTTCAGAGGAGTCAGCATAGCTCCTTTTATGGACACAGATTCTACTAGATAGAAAGCTTCATGGAGAGACATAAAATTGAAAAGACTTGGGTATACTGTCGTTATGACTGCAAATGACGCAAAAAGAATCTATGATCCTTTAAGCCATGTCACTGGATGCAAATGCAGTGGAAAACTCAGAGTCTACAATACAAGTATAATAAATGATTTTGTTTTGGAAGGAAGAGTACAGAAAGCAGAGCACAACAATTCAAAAAGTAAAATTAAATTCAATCTTGCTCACAATTCATTTTTACATAGAATTTAAGGCACAGAAACAGGTCACTCCATCCACTTCATCTATGCTGATGTTTATTCCTATACTTATTCCTCTTCAACTAACCAGATCTGCAAAACCATGTAGCTTTTGCATCCTCTTCACTAAAAGTCTTCTTTTACACTGTTGTCTGAAAATATTAGTTGCTGAAATTGTGACATTTAAAGTAATAATAAAATCATTATAATTTCATTACCCTGGAGACTCTTATCTCTGTTGGAAAGTCCTTTCTCAAGATGTTCCCTGAATCAAAGTGTAAAATGGAAATAGATCAAGTAAGTAAATCTAGTGCTAAGAGAGGTCGAGGGCATGCAAACCCAGGAGCAGGCAATGATTCAAAGTAACTGGCATTAAAGAGTCTGGCCATTGCCACTTGGTTCTGTAATCTCGTTGCCTTTTTCAAGCTTTCTTAGAGAATATCAAGAATATCAAGATTTCTTTTCTATTTCTTGAACAACCAAAAGCTTAAATGTTTCCTGCATAAATGAAAATTGAAGGTGTCATGTAAGTGGAATCTTTTCTTAATCAAGAATAATCACCTGCTCCGAAAGCTTGTGATTTCAAATAAACCTGCTGGATTATAACCTAGTGTCGTGTGACCTCTGACTTTGTCCACCCTTGGATTTAGACTTCATTTCTCTTTATGAATTATTGGGCACAATCTAATCAGCACTTATTACCTTTACTACAATATAATTTTAGAACTGGACATAATTTTAATTCTCATTATCATATGTGCCACTACTTACTATTTGTCTCGGCTGAAAAACTTACTTGACAATTTTGGAAGAGCCATTTGGATTTTCGCTTGTATGTTAGTAATTTGTATTACTCCACAGTCTGCGTGTATCTTAGTATCAGAGTGCACAGAATGTTACTCTTTTTTTTATTCAGGAATCTGGTTGTTAAAATTCTTATAGATCAGGGTAAATTTTTAGTGTATACCAAGATAATCATAAGGCTGGAACAAAGTTGTATATAAATGAATGTTGATCCTTGCTGTTACACAGTGGAAAACAGAAAATCAAGGTTAGACTTATCAGAGATAAGCTTTTAATACCCACATTAAAATGTTTCTAAAATCCTAATTGTGCTTGTTAGCAAATCTTTTAATTAGATACATTTTTGCCAGAAAATATGTCATGAGAAAAAAATCAGAATCTAAAACAAATTAACCTAGGATGTGAATTTTCAGTAAGCATTGTTTATCACCATGCTTCGTGAAAATGGCCTTGACAATAACTCGCATCAATACCACGATGGATGGGAGAGATTTGTGAGGAAAAGAATTAACAGGAAATGCATCCTGCATGAGCTACTGTTTTTAACAACAGCATACGGTGTGTCATATGAGCAGGCCTCCTATGAGAAGGAAACATTTCAGGAACATGTCTAAATCAGGTTCCTACAGTACGGTGCAGAGTTTGATTTAAATTTAACCATTTCTCTTTATGGCTTTAAGAGGTTTATTTTGTCCTGGTGTTTTTTATGAAGGGAGGTTGATATAGGGGTGTCAATCAGTCTGCTGAAAACCAAAATAGTAGGCAGCTTGTGAGGCCTTGGATTTTCTTTTAAGTTGGAACAATAGAAGCTGAATGAAGGTGTGGGGTCAAGCTCTCACAGAACCAGGGTTTTAGTTGAACTTTCAGTAGTTGCTAAGGTCTTGAAGCTAGATGTGAAAGCTGTTATTCCTCTCTCTGTTACAACTAAAAGCTTGGGTTCTCTTTCTGCTGTTACATTCTATGTGGACAATCTATTTTACTGAATTTGCCTTTGCCAAGGGTATGTTTATGGGATGTTACTTGATTAGAATAGCTGTTGTTTAGTATTTAATGATCTATTATTCTGTTATGTGTTCCAATCGAGTTAAGTTGTTCCAATTCTTCTTTCTTTTGTTTGTATTTTAACAATTGTGTAAAAATGAAGTGTGCTTGCTTAAAGCCTGGTAGTTTGACCAATTAAATTGTATCTGGAACAAAACACCTTACACTTGCCTTTAAAAATAAGAAAATGTTGGGGTCCAGGCTGTAGTCTTAATATATTTTGAGGGGGTTTGGTCTGGTCCATAACATGGTTGGATTAATGAATTTCCATGGTTATATAATAGAATGTAGTCATACAATAATATGATAGAATAGTGTATATATAGAACTCTTCTCATATCTCCCCTTACCTGAGCTTAAGCTACTAACAAGTCATCTCTGTCTAATAAGAGACCAGTGGTCTGGCATGACTATGGCAACTTTACTTTTATATGCGTATATTATAGAATAAACTGGGGAAGAATTTTGAAGAAGGGCTTATGCCCAAAACGTCGATTCTCCTGTTCCCTGGATGCTGCCTGACCTGCTGGGCTTTTCCAGCAACACATTTCCAGCTGGGGAAGAATTTTGCCAACTGGTTTAAATGAAGAGAAATCTTAGCCGGCTGTGAGATGATTTCAAAGTAGGGAACTTCTTAATAGTCTTTGCTTTTGAGAGCCTGCGTCTTTTCCATCTTCTTAGTCTGAATGCACAAGTGACTAATACCCGATTCGTCAGAGCGAATGAATACATTTTCTTTTTCCATAAATGTCATCATGGCTCCTTCGTCGCACCTTCCAAATCTTTAACCTTTGCTGCCTGAAAGCACAAGAGCAGCAGATACTTGTGAATATTACCAATTGCAAGTTCCCCTCCAACCACATACCATTCTGGTTTGAAAATATACTGTTGTTCTTTCACTGTGATTGGGTCAAAACCCTCCATCTGCCATAACCAGGGACTCCAAGCCCTCCGTTTCTTCCTCTCCCGACGTCCCTAACAGTACCCTTCCACCGACACTCTTATTTATTTGGTTGAACTGGTCCTCACCCTTAACAATTTCTCCTTCAAATCCTCCCACTTTCTCCAGACCAAAGGGGTAGCCATGGGCACACGTATGGGCCCCAGCTATGCCTGTCTCTTTGTTGGCCTCGTAGAACAGTCCATCTTCCGTTGTTACACCGGCACCACTCCCCACCTCTTCCTCCGCTACATTGATGACTGCATCGACGCCACCTTGTGCTCCCGCGAGGAGGTTGAGCAATTCACCAACTTCACCAACACATTCCACCCCGACCTTAAATTTACCTGGACCATCTCTGACACATCCCTCCCCTTCCTGGACCTCTCCATCTCTATTAATGATGACCGATTTGACACCAACATTTTTTACAAACCCACTGACTCCCACAGCTACCTGGATTACACCTCTTCCCACCCTACCTTCTGCAAAAATGCCATCCCGTATTCCCAATTCCTCCGCCTCTGCCATATCTGCTCCCAGAAGGACCAGTTCCACCACAGAACACACCAGATGGCCTTCTTCTTTAGAGATCGCAATTTCCCTTCCCACGTGGTTAAAGATGCCCTCTAACGCATCTCGTCCACATCCCGCACCTCCGCCCTCAGACCCCATCCCTCCAACTGTAACAAGGACAGAAATGCCTGGTGCTCACCTTCCACCCTACCAACCTTCGCATAAACCAAATCATCATTTTCGCCACGTCCAAGCGGACCCCACAATCAGGGATATATTTCCCTCCCCACCCCTTTCCGCCTTCCGCAAAGACTGTTCCCTCCGTGATTACCTGGGCAGGTCCACGGCCCTCTACAACCCACCCTCCAGTCCTGGCACCCTCCCCTGCCACCGCAGGAATTGCAAAACCTGTGCCCATGCCTCCTCCCTCACCTCCATCCAAGACCCCAAAGGAGCCTTCCACATCCATTAAAGTTTTACCTGCACATCCACCAATATCATTTCTTGTATCTGTTGCTCCCTATGCAGTCTCCTCTACACTGGGGAGACTGGACGCCTCCTTGCAGAACGCTTTAGGGAACATCTCTGGGACACCCGCACCAATCAACCACACCGTCCTGTGGCCCATAATTTCAACTCCCCCTCCCACTCAGCCAAGGACATGCAGGTCCTGGGCCTCCTTCAACGCCACTCCCTCACCACCCGACGCCTGGAGGAAGAATGCCTCATCTTCCGCCTCTGAACACTTCAACCCCAGGGCATCAATGTGGACTTCAACAGTTTCCTCATTTCCCCTTCCCCCACCTCACCCCAGTTCCAAACTTCCAGCTCAGCACTGTCCCCATGACCTGTCTTGCCTGCCTATCTTCCCTTCCACCTATCCACTCCACCCTCCTCTCTGACCTATCACCTTCATCCCCACCCCCATTCACCCACTATACTCTTTGCTACCTTCCCCCACCCTCCTCCCTGACCTATCACCTCCATCCCCACCCCCATTCACCTATTGTACTCTATGCTACTTTCTCCCCACCTCCACCCTCCTCTCATTTATCTCTCTACCCTGCAGGCACTCTGCCTGTATTCCTGATGAAGATCTTTTGCCCGAAACATTGATTATCCTGCTCCTCGGATGCTGCCTGAACTGCTGTGCTTTTCCAGCACCACTCTAATCTAGAATCTGGTTTCCAGCATCTGCAGTCATTGTTTTTACCTACAAATTCCTGGAACACCTTTCCTAAAAACACAGTGGGAATACCAAAAACAAAAGGACTTCTGAGGTTCAAGAAAGCTATTACATTCCCAGAGCAATCAGGAACGGGCTACAAATGCTGGCCAAACCAATGATGGCCGCATCGCATGAAGTAATTTTTTTTTAAAACATGAGAAGTGACTGATCTCATTCTTATCAGCAGCACTCAATGCAGCTATCAATACACTCAAAGATAAGCTAGTAGATTATGACAATAGAAAAAGCTTTCATTTCATCAACGTATACTTACTATGTGATCACTTCATAAGGAGTATGCAATAAAAACAGAAAGTGCTGGAGAAACTCATGTCTGATATGACTTTTATTTGAAACTAAATCAGGCTGGAAAAGTCACGGTTTTTATGCTGTTGAAAAAGGGGAGAAGAAGCAAGTGCAATAGATGGATGAGCAAGTGGAAAACTGCCCAGAGAATCGGGAAAGGGAAGGCTAATGGTAGTAGAGAAGGTATATTGAAGAAGAAGAAGAAAACAGGTCAGCTTTTCTGAGTAACTGAACAGTTGGGTAGGGAAAGAGGTAAATCAAAATGGAGATCAGAGTTCATGGTCTGAAGCTATTGAATGTAAGTTCAGATCTGAAGACTATAAAGTGGCTGAATGAAAAATAGTGTGCACTTTCTCCAGCTTGCACTGAGATATACTGGAGCACCACAGCAATGTTTACTCACACATGGAATGTGAGTGTCACTGCCTAGGCCAGCATTTATTGCCAATTCCTAATTGCCCAGGAGGTGGTGATGAGCTACCTCCTTGAACTGATGCAGTTCTTGAGATGTAGGGACATTTACAGTGTTGTTACGAAGTGATTTCTGGGTTTTGACCCAGAATCAGTGAAGGAACCCCTATGTAGTTCCATGTCAAAGTGTTGTGTGACTTCAAGGAAAGTTTGTAGGTCATGGTATTCTCATGCATCTGGTGCCCTATCTTTCTCTGTGGTAAAAATTGTGGGTCATAGCCTGGCACTTGTGTGGCCCAGATGTTACTTTGCCACCTTTCAGGCCAAGCCTGGATACTGTCTATGGCCTGCTAGACATGGATAGAGATTGCTTCAGTATCTGAGGATTTGCAAATAGATGAACCTTACGTAAATATCAGTTAACATTCGCAATTTTGGTCTGATAATGGAGGGAGGGGGAAGATAATTGCTTAAACAGCTAAAGATGATTCAGCGAAGGACATTAACTACACTTATCTGATGGAAAGAAATTTGGAGCTTCTAACAGTATTATCCATAACTCCAGGTTACAACATAAATGTGAATGTTGTCACAGTGACTTGGACTCCCTCATAGATCCATAATATATGACCACCACATAAATTCCTCTGTGCTTCTTTAAAAAGATGCACATTTTCTCCTAGACCTTTAGGTTTTACAAACAATTGTGGATGAGACATTATCACATGTCTTCCATTTTTCGTTTGTTGGGGGCTGTTTAAATAATTACGATGTCCTTGCTTTGACATACATTTTTCCTGTTGGTATTCAAGAATTCTGTCCAATAGTTACTCATTTGTAAATGAGTTGTCAAAAAATAATTGTTATAGTTAACCGGCTTATTAGCTGCTTGAGAAGTGTGAAAGAATAATTTCTGATTGTTTGCTACATTGCCATTGATACTAATAAAATCTTATTTTCACGGAGCACATGCTTGAAAGGTGTACATTACACTGATTTCAGTAATTTTGTGGATAATCATACTTTTTCCTCTCAGTTGTAGCAAAAAGAGAAGTGTTGCAATGAAAGTTTTTACTGTAATCTACCTTCCTGTTTACTTTTGACCCTTAGTTATTTTGTTGCACTCACTAACATTCTTTGTAATGTCGAAGAGTTCTCTAACTAGCTATTGGATAATATTATGCTAACCCTTCATGACAAGGCACGATGGAAATCATGTCCCCAAATGATCAAATATTTCCACTGAATTTGCCCCGATATCAAATATTACAGATAATAAGGTATTGTGGGCCAGACTTAGGAGAGAGATATTTCTCTGGTAAGGTGTGGAAGAGTTAAAATCTCAACTGAACTATTGTCTGCCCGATGTTATAATCCCAGTTGATAGATCTCAGACTGAAACCTGGCTTGTTAGATCATACATTTTACTTTTGTGGTTTGCTTCCTGTGGTAGTCAGTCACTAAACATATTCACTTGGGCTTCCAACGTTCTTTAAACAAAAGAGTACAAATTTATGCACAAAAGAAAACCAACACAAAGCTTTGTATAAGACAATTGAGAAATATCATATAACATAAAAAGTGAAAAGGAAGATTCAATGCTTTTCCTAATAATATCTTCTACAGGTGCTCAACCCCATTGAAGATTCACTCCAATGTCTTACTCAACTCACAAGGTTTAAAGTGTTACTTTTCAGCAATGTTTTATAAGTTCACCAGATGTGATTCCCTTTGTTATTGTCTCTCTTCAAGATACACAGGCACAGGCTACTTTATTGACTTTTCCTAACTCAACTTTAAGAAAATTCCTGTCTACTTAAACAATTAAGAAACAGTTTTAAGACCTCTTTTCAGCTGTGAAGTTCTGGCCTGCCACAAATGAAACAGTCCTTCAGCTGGTATATAACTTTTCTTTTCAGTGGCCCTCAGTCTGTCTTTCATAAGGTTTAACTTTGTTAACATTTCATCAATTAAATCTTCAAGTAATTTTTTCAAGTCATTCAGCTTAAACCAGATGCTTTCTTGGAAAAGATGTTTGAACTCTCTGCTTAAACTGAATTCTGACTTTTGTTTGAAGTAGTCACCTTCACATAACCGTTAACTGGAATCTCGTTCCATTCCACCTTCAAATCCAAGTCCTTAAATCATAATAATATAAGTCTTTATTACACTGACTAAAGAAAAATGTAGACTGAACTTCAGCTGAGTGAAGTACAAGATTAAAATGACAGGGAAGAAAATAGGAAAGAACATGGAAAAAAGTGTATTATAGTGTAAAAATGGATAGCTTGCAAGAGCACTGCTGTGAGAGAATAAATGTCAAGGATGACTAGAAAGCCAGCTCACATCAAAGAAAGCAATGATACCTCCTGACATATTTAACCCTTCCCAACTGGAAAATGGCAGCTCTTGAGCTGATGCTTTGTTCTTGTGTTGAGTGATGTTATCGCTCATGAGAAAAGTCTTGAGAACTCAGATGCTTGCTCATTCTGAAAGGTTGAAACTCAATGTGATTTTAAAAATAAAATAAAAATTGTTACAAGTGGAGGAGTTAGCATCCCTGTAGCAGAGGAGCACAATTGAGTATGTTGTGAGGTTTTTCATGCCATTAAAGAGTGGGATAATGGCAACGGTGAAATGCACTAAGGAGTTTTATGGAGCTGTCTGAAAATTGAAGCTGACTCTGTAACAGAGCAGAGAGAAAGACATGAAAAATGGAAGGGAAAGTTCAATGAAAACTGAGAGCAAAGGAATACCTAAAAGAAAATTGAAGTCAAAGGTTAAAAAAGAATTGTTGAGTTAAGAAACAAAGTGTGGTTTGAGTGTGGATGGGCATCATAGCAAGTAACTCAGTTCTTTATATTACAGGTAGCCTTAGACGTATTTTGTAAAAAATACAATTAGAACCCTGTAATCATTTGAGCTTATTGCACTGGATACATATAAAACTAGTAACAACTCAAACTATTTACAAAATATAGTTTGTTTGATTTATTAAATTTAGCTTTTAATAAGAAAGACAGATGTAAAATGCATAAAATGATGTTTAAGAATTAGATAAATGAAAGACTCTGGACTATTCCAGAAAGTTCTGGTTTGAGGTTTTGAATTTATATTTAGCCATTGAATGAACGTGGAGAATTATAGGTTTCTTCAGTCACTTATAGAAATACATAATGCAGATACACTGGTGGCAGCTTAGTGACAGAACAACAATCAGAATCTTCCCATTAGATTCAAGGCTGTTACACATTGCTGAATATATGGAAATAAGAATGAAAACTGCCAAATTCTGCTAATACTAATGACTTACAAATAGCCAGCGTTTGGCCTGGTTAATATTTTAAAGTTTTATCATACAACCTTCATAATATTGAAAGTTAAGAAATAGCAGTATTTTTTAGAGAATTATATATATTTTCAAAAATTCTAAGTAAGACTTATAAAAAAATTCTGTTTTCCATTTTTTCAATTGTCCCTTCTATTCATATATATTGTTCTCTATATTCTATTATTTATACACTTTATAACACACATTTATAAGATATTCTATTTTCATATTCTTTCTGTATCCATTTTTTAAATTCTGTCCCCATTAATTTTTCATCCATTATCAATCGAGACCATCCCTGTTAAAATAAATTTCTGGACGTAAGCTTGCTCACTAAGCTGGAAGGTTTGTGTCCAGACGTTTTGTCACCATACAAGGTAACATAATCAGTGAGCCTCTGATGAAACACTGGTGGTATGGCTCACTTTTTATTTATGAGTTTAGGTTTCCTTGGGTCAGTGATGTTATTTCCTGTGGTGATGTCATTTCCTGTTCTTTTTCTCAGTGGGTGGTAAATGGGATCCAAGTTAATGTGTTTGTTGATACAGTTCTGTTTGGAGTGCCATACTTTTAGGAATTCTTGTGCGTGTCTCTCTTTGGCTTGTCCTAGGATGGATGTGTTGTCCCAGTCAAAGTTGTGTCCTTCCTCATCTGTATGTAAGGATACTAGTGAGAGTAGGTCATGTATTTTTGTGGTCAGTTGATGTTCATGCATCCTGGTGGCTAGTTTTCTGCCTGTTTGTCCAATGTAGTGTTTGTTACAATTCTTGCAAGGTATTTTGTAAATGACATTAGTTTTGCTTGTCGTCTGCATAGGGTCTTTCAAGTTCATTAGTTGCTGTTTTAGTGTGTTGGTGGGTTTGTGGGCTATCATGATGGCAAGGGACCTGAGTAGCCTGGCAGTCATTTCTGAGATGTCTTTGATGTAGGGTAGAGTGGCTAGGGTTTCCGGTATCTGCTTGTTTGGGTTTGGTGCTGAGAAATCGTTGGACTGTGTTCACCACAGGAAATGACAACACCACACGAAATGACCTCACCAACCCAAGAAAACTTGAACATATAAATAAAAACTGGGTGATACCACCAGTGCTTCACCGGAGACTCACTGATGCTTTAACCAAGTATGAAGATGAAAGGTCTGAAATGAACCTTCCAGCTCAGCGGGCAAACTTACATCCAGAACCTCAACCTGAGCTACAAATCTTCTCAAAATTTACTAAAATAAGTTTCTATTTCACTGAAAGGCATTCTGAAACTCAATTTTCAAACAAAAAGGTAATATTTGATCAAAGATTAATATAGTGATGTCATGAATTATATTTTAATTTTGCTGCACTACAGCACCAGAAAAGCACTAAATAAAGTAATTCAACCAAGGACTTAGGGATGACTGGATATATTAGTTTTCCCAGTATGCAAACCGTATACAATATGGAAATAACTCCAAAGAGGCAGATATCCCATCATCAAGTGACCTTTTATTTTTTATGTATGTGGGTTCTGACCAGCCAGGTCAGAGCCAGTTCCTGCAATGAGGAAACTCTCTGAATCTCCTGTTTATATCTGTCAGCCAGGCTCCCTGACTGGCCCAGTTAACAGCCCCAATCAAGGAACTCATTCTCAATGAGATCCACCTGATCCTCGTTCCAATCACTACAAATTTAAAAAAATCCACATTGAGGAAAAAAATGCTTTTAACTTTAACTTTCCCTTTGAAATCTAAAACAGAAATGGCTAGGCTAATTACTCCACAATGGGCCACACAGAATAGCATGAAATTACAGTACTGAAATAGGCCACTTAGCCCAACTGATCCAAATTGCAACATTAATGCAAGTTTATGCTCCTTCTTCTTCTTCTCTAGTCTTATCTGCATGATAGTTGGTCTATTCAGTGACTACGACACAGTACCATTGTCACTCTCAGTATTTGCTTCTTGCTGTCAGATACATCTCTATGCCTTGCAGCCCTTAAAGCTGTATCTTTCATTGCAACATTAATGCAAGTCTATTCCTTTTTCTGGAAGAGGCAGCATGCAAAATGATGCCTTTTTTTTTAATGTCTGTCTCAAAATATCCAAATCTACTTAGGTCATCACAGATCAACTATCACTCAATTGAATTTCAAATGATCCATCCACTAAATGTGTACACACATAACTGATAGCTTTAGAAATAAGCTTGCACCATTGAAAGCTCACTAAAATTTACACTGTCCCTCCCTTTTTTGTTGAAGCCAATGCATCTATATAATGTATACAATGCAAGTGAATAAGGAAATCTATTATGTCTGCCTCCTTACTTAATCAAATGTCAAATTGTGTTTATATATGACAATTTGGATATGGAACTTTCCTGGCAATTATTTATTTCCTCAGGCCTTAAACATTATTTTATCCATTTTACACCACTCCTTCAAAAGAAAACTTTTTTGTGTTACCATCAATAGCATTTAGTGTTTCCTCCCACGACATAATGTACATTATCGGAATGTATTCCGCATGTGTGGTTTGGGAACCATAAAAATATGTTTTCATCATAATATAAAAAGTGTAAAATTATATTTTAAAGATATGGTATGAATAGAATATGTCCTGTCAGCAGTGAGATGTGATAAATATCTCTACTTGTGTGGCTGGCCATAATTCACTCATGATTTTGTTGCTCATAAGTTATCTGGTCAGCCTTATTTGTGGGGATATTTATCATTATCTCACTGCTGGTCATGACATATCCTTTATTTCTAACACTTGTGTGGAGAAACACCACTGACAGTAAAAATCATATTTCCACTTGCATGACAAAGTGGCATCTACAGACAGTTTCTCCTGATTTTCTTAGGCTACAAAACCTGCAAAACTACTCATTAAATATATATATTTCCTTTTCAGTTGAAAAAATACTTGAAGTGTTATAAATAGTATATGTTATAAATAGAATACATTGGCACTTGCAAGGTAATGACATAGCCTCAATTTTGACTGTACTTATCCTATTTCACTGTTGGTCATTTTTTTTTAAGTAGTTGCTTGCCATTTCTTAGTATTTGCAGGTCTATTCTGTACCTACAATTATTATAATGAACACATAGAATGTGGTGAATTGTTCCATGTTCATGTCATGCAAATAAAATATTCAATGGTCCCATATATAATAAGTAAAGTAACTGATAATGTACTCTGACTACTAAATTAAAGTATTTCTAAAAACTAAATAAGATTTTTTAAAGTAAGGTTGATTATTTATCTGCACACTCAGCACACACCAATAGCAATGCTATTGGACAGCTTCTGAAAAGGTAAAATTGCCACAGTCCGACCAGACCATTGGACTGTTGCTCTCTCATTAAACAGAGGTAACTGGTGCTGGTATAACCCTTGGGTCACCATACCTCAGGCAAGTGGAAAGCTCGGAAAGGAGAATCCTTCATGATAACCTGAGATCATATGTGGATTTGAGCCCATGCGTTAGGATTATTCTGCATTGCATACCAGCCATTGAGCTAACTGAGCTAACAGACCTCCAAGCTAAAGTCACCAGGGAGAGAGGTTGAGAAGGAAAAGTCCTTCATGATAATCTTAGCCAGTGCAGGAACTGAACCCATGCTGTTAGCATCATTCTGCATCACAACCCAGCAGTAGATTAGATTAGATTCTCTACAGTATGGGAACAGGCCTTCGGCCCAACAAGTCCACACTGACCCTCCAAAGAATAACCCACCCAAACCCATTCCCCTACCTTATATTTACCCCTGACTAATGCACCTAACACTACAGACAATTTAGCATGGCCAATTCACGTAACATGTACATCTTTAGACCGTGGGAGGAAACCGGAGCACCCAAAGGAAACCCATGCAGACATGGGGAGAATGTGCAAACTTCACACAGACAATTGCCCGAGGCGGGAATCAAAAATTGGGTCCCTGGCACTGTGAGGCAGCAGTGCTAACCACTTAGCCACCGTGCCAATAACTTCTGTACAGGGCATAATATGGATCATATCTTGGAATGATCCAGCAATGACATGAAAGGAGTGCGGCACTATTATAGCCATCTTTCCCAAAAGGAATAAAACCAAGACCTGGACTGTCCCCTCAGATATGCATAAAGATCACATGGCAATATTTCAAAGAAGGTCAGGAGAGGAGTTGCCTGACCAATATTTATCCAATGATCAATATTACAAAAACAGATTATCTTTTCATTATCACATTGCTGTTTGTGGGAGTTTTCTGTAGAGAAATTGACTACACTTCAAAAGGACTTCATTGGCTGGAATATAATTTGGGACATCCTGTGGTTATTAAAAATGCCAGCCTAATTTTTCAGTTTCCAAAAGGAAGTTTCTGAGATGGCATTGTACCATTCCCAATAATGCATGAACATACAAATTCAGAACTGAAATAGGCTATTTGGCCTTTCAAACTTGCCCCACCGTTCAATAAGATCAAGATCGCTCTGTTTTGTGCTTCAAATTCTACATTTGCATCTATCCCTGATAATGTGTAATTCTTCTGCTAAATAAGAATCTATCTACTTCCACCTTAAAAATATTAATAGTCCTGCTTCCGCGGTCTTCTGAGACCGATCTCCAAACCATACAACCCTCAGAGAGAAAAGAATTTTCTCCATCTGTGTTCTAAAAAGGCAAGCCCCTAATTTTAGAATGATGTCCCCTAGTTCTTGTCACACCCACAAGGTAAACATCCTTACCATGTCCATCTTGTCAAGGCCATTCAGAGTCTTGTGTGCTTCAATCAAGCCATCCTCATTCTTACAAACTCTCGGGATAATGAGCTCAGCCTGTTCATCATGAAATAACCAATCCTTCCAGGTATTATCAATCTCGCAAACTCCTCTGAGCCAGCTCCATGACATTTACATTTAAATAAGGAGACCAAAACTAAACACTGTATTTGAGTTGTCTTGTTACAAATGTCCTGCAGAATGGAAGCAAGACATCATTATTTTTATGTTCAATTCCTTTCATAATAAAGGATAGCATTCCATTACCCTTTTTAACCACTTGGTGCACTTGCATGCTGTTTTGTCAGTTATGTAAACACCGAGATTCCTCTGCATCTTGGAATTCTGCAGGCATACACCATTTTAACAATACTCTACTGTTTTACTCTTGCTACCAAAATGAACAGCTTCATATTTTCTCACAATGCCACCTTCTAGATTTTCATCCACTTCCTTAACCTATTATCAGTCTGCATTCTTGTGTGCATATAATATCATTGATATTCAGATATGTGGGATGGAATTTACATAAGCAAGAAAAAGTATGTAAGTTAAATCCCTTCAAATGAAATTGGTTTAAAATCCTGACATCTTCCAGGTTTTATCTGAGCATTTATCTGTGAGGCACACAGGGAACCCCGTGCAACTGGTGTTAATGCTCTTAAATATTCCAATACATTATTATGTTGTGCAATTAACCAAGAATTCTAACTTTAGAAGCCAGTAATCTATTTCACAAGCCATGTACAACTAACCAGGGCCACTGAAGTAAGTGTACAGACTGATAAGCCATCTGATCAATGTAACCAAAGAACACCAGCCATGGCCAGGTGAGAGGCTGCTACTCATAGCACTTCACCTGAATGTGTGTATCTGAATATCAAAACTGTGACTGTCAATTTCTTGCAAGTCATTTGGCATCTCTTGCATTTTAATCACTGTCAGTTGCATTTACCTTTGCCAGCTTCCAATACGACTTGAGGGGGGACGGTTTTGCGGCTCTAGAATACATATCTGAGGCGGGATTAGAGGAGCAGCAACACCAATTATATCTGCCTTCTCCCTAGTCACATGCCTTTCCATGAACAGGAGGGAAGGGATTCAGAGATCCAGCTGAAGCATGTAAGACCTCCAATAGGATCTACAAGCAGAAGCTTGGGATTTTATGGCAGATTCCTGTTGATCTTTGCAGCATCCTAATATAAGAGCGCCCTCACAAAGCTGCATGGTCATGGACATGCATCCAACACTCACAGCCCTCCCTACACATCACAAGTAACCACACACCTCACCCCACATCCCATACATGTCTCTACCTCTCTCCAAAGTTGTGTTCTGTCTTCTGCAAGAAGCAAAATGAGAGAGGTGTGTGTTTATACTGTGCAGGAGCTCAATCAGATGGCGTTGAGTATGTGTTGGGAATGTGAGATGCCTTGAGAGAAAAAAATTAAATGGGATTGTAAACTGTTTTGATTGGAGGTGTACTATACAGAAAACAAATGTGTTAAGTCAAGAGTTTGGGTCTTGGCACCTGAACGGGTTAAATCATTCACCTATCTTGTCCTTCTGATTTCTTGGATTAACTGGTGACCTTTGAGTTGCAATATATTACCTTTCACCTTTACCCATCACCCTTGTTAGGCCCACAGTATCAAATTTTGGAGAATATTGATTGTGCTTTTTCAGCCCTACATTTTTATTTGTGATTAGATTCCCTACAGTGTGGAAACAGGCCCTTCGGCCCAACAAGTCCACACCGACCATCCGAAGAGTTACCCACCCAAACTCCTTTTCCCTCTGACTAATGCACCTAACACTATGGGCAATTTAGCATGGAGAAAGTGAGGACTGCAGGTGCTGGAGATCAGAGCTGAAAATGTGTTGCTGGAAAAGCGCAGCAGGTCAGACAGCATCCAAGGAGCAGGAGAATCGACGTTCCTGAAGAAGGGCTCATGCCCGAAATGTCGATTCTCCTGCTCCTTGGATGCTGCCTGACCTGCTGCACTTTTCCAGCAACACATTTTCAGCAATTTAGCATGGCCAATTCATCTAACCTGCACATCTTTGGACAGTGGGACGAAATCAACGTAGACACAGGGCGCATGTGAAAACTTCACACAGACAGTTGCCCAAGGTTGGAATTGAACCGGGGACCCTGGTGCTGTGAGGCAACATTGCTAACCACTGAGCCACCGTGCCACCCCTTATCATGACCAAAAAGGCCACACCATTTACACCACAGACTTCCCTGCCTGACCCTACCTTCTATCCTCCTTTGAAGACCTCTTCCAATTCTTCATGCTTTCAACTGAATGTCCCATACCTCCTCAGCCTTGACACACTCCTATGGTCCTGAACCTCGAAGTAGGCTGCCATTCTTCTGCTCCCCTCTGTCCTACAGAATTCAACAAATGCAACTGCACATTCACCATTGCCTGAGCCTTTCCATTTGACTGGGAAGAGTGTGGAGATCATGTCTAATGCTGAATTACCTAATTATTTATGAATTGTCTATATTCTTCAAGCACAAATTGAGGACTGTTTACCCTCATCACAATGTCTGAATGCCATGATGATTGAAATGTGCTTTCAGGAGGTCTATGACCTCACTGGTAGTCATCAATATCGACTGATCCAACTCCAAGTAATTTAAATAATAGTTGACTGAGAGATAATCAGCACCAGTGAGAGTAAAGAGATTATTCCAAATTTCATCCATGGTCTTTGGGATATCATAGTCTTTAACTTTGTTAATGGCTCCCTAGCTTGATAGTTATTAGAAGCTCTGCACTATCTACATAGTCATTCATCTCATTCTTCATGTTTGACCAGTATAGCACTTCTTTTATCTTCATCAGACGAGACCTGAATTCTTGATGGTTTGTTGATATGATTCTGTACCACTTTAGGGATAATGACTTTAATCCTTTTGTACAAATGCCATCCTGTGTGAGCACTTCATCTTTGCGTGCCTAATATTCTCTTCCAGTAGCTTATGCATCCTTGATGGTTTCCGACCATCCACTCATCATAAATTCATGCAGCACTCAAAGAGTTACATCTTGTTATATAGTTTAATTGATCTCAGCAATACTTCTGTTTTTCAAGATATTCTTGAAAATCAATGCTCTGGTTTCAAACAAAGCATTGCAAACCTTTGACGTGGTTAGCAGTCCAAGCTTTTGATGTTTTTTGCATCAGCTAAGACAGGAAATGTTGCTTAGGTTTCTACTAGCTGGAAGGACAGGTCTTCTATGTTTACATTGTCTTTGATTCTCAATTCAGTTTATCTTCTTAGGTAAGCATCATTCCATCATAGAACCTCACGGAAGTTGTGAAGGTCATGTTGTTGCACATAGCACCATTGTCTTCTTGACTTACTAAAGTAAATTAATGAACTAACAGTCAAAAAACCTTTTTACTTTAATTTCAAGACTTGCTGTTGCCAACTGTTTTAGGATATTGAGTGATTTGTCAGTGTTGTATTTGAGCTTCAAGGCCCTGAAGCAACCTTGTCATGTTGTCATGGAGCTGTACATCACTAAGAATAAATATGAGTTGAGTTAGATATCATGACTATATTGCAATATATTCAAGAAGAGTAAGAATTGTAAGAAGCATATGAAGATGAACATACAGAGACAATTTCTCCTTGGCCGAACTGACTTGAATTCAAACTCATATTGTGCCATTAAAGCACATGACAGAAAAGTCAGAAAAATTATCTGATATCTCTCCAGAAACAATTTCAATAGGCTTTATTTTCTTCATTCTTGCAAAACACTTAAAAGCCTTTGAGTAACTGATGGTGAGTTGCCTTCTTCAGCTGTTGCAATCCTTGTGCTGTAGGTAAATCCATATTGCTATTCAGGAGGGAGTTCCAGGATTTTGACTTAAACACACTGAAGAAAAAGCGATATATTTCCAAGTCAAGGTAGTGAAAGGCTTGAAGGGGCCACTCACTGTCCTTTTCCTTCTAAATGATAGTTGTCATGAATTTGGAAATGAAGCTGTACATTCCTGCAGTTCATCTTGTAGAATGCTGCTGCAGCATGCCAGTGGAGGGAGGGAATGTGTCTGCATGCACTGCAAATCAAGCAAGTTGTTTTGTCCTGGATGGTCGCAAGATTCTGAAATGCAATTACAGCATCACTCATCCAAGCAAGTGGGGAAGTATTCCATCCCACTCCTGACTTGTGCCTTGTAGATAGTGGACAGACTTTGGGGAGTCAGGAGGAGAGTTATTTACTGCTGTACTCCTATCTGCTGACCTGTTCTTGAAGCCACTGTATTTGTCTGGCTAGTTCAGTTCAGTTTCTGTTTAATGGTATCCCCAGTTATGTTGGTAGTGAAGGATTGAGCAATGGTAGTGCCATTGAATGCCAAGGAGCGATGGTTAGATTCTTTCATTGGAGATGGTAATTGCCTGACTATTGTGTTATGCAAATGTTGCTTGCCACTAATCAGCTTAAACTGGGATATTGTCCAGGTTGTGCTGCACTTGGACATGGATTGCATGGGTATCTGAGAAATTATGAATGGTGCTGAACATTATGCAATCATCAGTATTCTCACTTCTGACCTTATGATGGAGGCAAGATTGTTTTACTGTTCTAGGTTTGACTTGATCAAAACCACAGAATATGGAGCCTTTCATCTTTTATTTAGACACTGGGATCTCAGTAGTGTCTACATTAAACAAGAAAAATGTTACTGGATCATAACATAAATTTGGTGGTCATCTTGGGGTATAATAGCAGTATTTACATACAGTTCCCTAGCTTAGATCTTTCTACAGACCAATTTCTTGAAATTGATATCCAAGAAAATAACAATATTAATTATGAATAGCGAGCTGTACGAATAGCATTAGAAGGAGAAAATCTTGTCTGACTAAGCTTAGATAGAAACTTAATAATGAATTATTTAGCAGCTCACAAAACATTCATCCAGTTCAACAATCCATGCTAGAGTTTATGCTCCATGCAATATACTTCTCAAACTGCTTCACCTAACCCATCAGTGTTTTCTTATCTTCCCCTATCCTTCAAATGTTTTTTCTAGTTTTGCCTTCAATGCTCCTGCAGAGCTGAATGGTTTGATTGATCAATGTACTTGAAGAGATTAGTTTGGTCACTGATCCTCATTCACTGCTCTGAATTCCTTAAGCAGACCTGGAGAGCTAAGGAAACAAAGTTCCAGAAAGATCTGAAGCTCTGAGCTGAGGCTGTTGTGGAAGCCTGTAGTGCTGAGATATATCAAACCAATTGTTTATTTGAATCTAGAGCCATCCCTGCATTGTACTGACATAGATCAAATATTTCAGATATAACAAGTTGACTGATGTGTAACAAAACTGGCAACAAGAGAAAGGTTCAACTTTACAAGCTTCAGAACAACATTTTTTTCATTTCCCTAATTTGCTATTTACAGCATGGAATGCTCCCAAGTGTGGCCTATCCAAGGTTCTATATGTGTTTAACATAATTTCTTTGCATTTCAATTCTATTCCACCATAAATGATTCAAGTCCTTTTTTCCCCCAAGTCTTTTTAGTGTCACTTTAATGAATTGTGTGCCTGTAATCAGTCTGCCCATATTCTTCACTTAGACTCTTATTTTTCAAGACTCTTTTATTCTTCTTATAATTGAGGCTTTTAAGAAAGCTATGTAGACTGTCCTACAATTGTATAAACAATAAGTATTTGTTTTCCAGCTCTGTTTGAAAAGGTTATGGATGAGTGGCCCAATTACATTTAATTGTATATTGTCCTAACTTTCTTCTAATGATAGTGGTTTGTGTTAAAATTTCATACTCCAAATAATTAGATGACATAATAATAGTGAATGGATGATGTAAGGTGAGCCAAACAGTCTTTTCCTTTGCAACTTTACGGCCTCATCAACATGCTGTTTCATGTATCTTTACCATGAAGAGCTTCCTTACCCTTGTCCTTACAGTGTCCAGCATAAGATATGATTCCATGATTGCAAAACATATGCCAAATAATGCTGAGTGTGCTCATAATTACACTGACAACCAATTTAAGCTTGTTAGTCTGGCTCACAGTGTGATGCACTTGCATATACTGAAAGTTATATATATTAATATACAGATATTAAAAAATTGAAAATGAATTGAACCTGTTTTAACTTAACAAAATAGGAAATAGCCATTACGAGGTTCATTCCTCAGAGTAATGCGTTGATTAATCAAAGTCACCTTACCTGGCTTAAAATTAAACAAAACTAGTCAGTCAATTGTCAGTCATCTATTTGTGCATTCTCCATGTCAACATCTCTACCATCAAGGCCACATGCCAACCAATCAGCACTCACCGCTCTAAGTATAATATATTGTCCCCTTTTACATTGGTATTCTTGTGAATGTCCTGATGAGTGCAAGATGAAATACTTCGACAAATTGAATCTTTTTTTTCAGCAATACTCAAGTACTGTAGTACCAAATGACTAATGGATTTTAAATGAAATCAGTATGCAGAAAGCAATGATGCAGTTAGCTGTAAAATCTGTAGAGGGAGAACTTAAGGGTTTTTTTCCACATTTTTACATACTAATAAAATATGTATGTTCTTCATATATTAAAATAAAATGATTTGAAATTTACAACACTGTATGTTTACAGATGACTGTTAAAATCCTTAAAGACAAGCTTTTATTTTCATTAAATTTTGTCATAACTTGGTAGGTGATTTTAATTTTATTTGGCCACTGACTTACCAACTTAGAATTATTATCCGCTGTTACACTAATCAAGACCCAAGTAAAAAACATGCAATGGAATATAACTTGAGCAGATATGTGACTGGAAGGCAGTATTTTTACATTGCTGCCACATGATCCAATACCTCTATCAACTTTGTTTTTTACACCATTCACTGAATGACAGGCTCTGGTAATAACAAATAAATAAAACACACCAGGATCTATGCTGCAAGGAACATTCAAGAAAGGTGTACATCGCATCAGCAATCTCTGTACGTGACCTCCCTCACAAAGGTCTTTTGCTCTGCCAGCAGGGACAAATATGGAGTATCCTCCTCGATTTTGTTAGCCCAGAGAAATTCAGCACCATCCTCCACCTGCTGCATGACAGTGTGCATGCTGTGACCCTCAACAATGATTCCATCACAGATCCATTACAGGGAGAAACTCGGCTCAGCGTTGGACCAACGCTCTTCTCCAGCTTCCTCATTACAACATTTCATTCCATACTGCTGAAGCTTCTCACTTGTGTAGAACTAATCTATACAACAAGTGGGAAACTGTTCACCCTATTCCACTTGCAGTCCTGAACAGAAAGCATCCCAATGTTTGTCAAAAGCTGCAGTGTGGATATGATACATTTGTCTGTGCACATTCAGGGCCAATTTCTAAACTGTTATCAATGCATTCACAGGGAGAATAGGCATCAGGTTAAACATCTGGACAGCAGAGTTTCCCTACCAGCATCTTCCCACCACACAACGCACCCCCTGATTATCAAGATCCACAGTGAAAATAACTGGATGATTTAGATCGACTCGCAAACCTTGGAAGCAATGTATCTGCAGGGGCAGACATTAACAATTAAATTCAAGATCACCTCCAGTGTGCCAGTGCAATCTTTGGCCATCTGAGGAGCAGAGTGTTTGATGACAAAAACCTTAAACCTGACATTACAAAGCAGCAGTGTTACTTTGATTCCTGTAAGCATTGGGGACATGGATAATATACAACAGACATTTCAAACTCCTTGAGAAGTATGACCAGACCTCAAAATCCTGCAAGATAGGTATTTAAAATATCTGTGGCTACCCACAGGTCAACATCCTAAGCATTGAGGTACTACTTAAAGTAAATCAGCTCCTTTGGGCAGGCCATAACGTCAGCATGACACAAGACTCCCAAACAATGTCTCTGTTCATAGCTTTTTAGTAGTAAATAGTTACCAGAAGTGCCAAGAACATGCTTTAAGGACATCTTCAAAACCTCCCTGGAAAATGCAGTATTTCCACCAACTCAAGGGAATCTCTTGTCCAACACCACTCAACTTCAGAAGAAGCATACACAAAGGTGTCAACCATTTCAAGCATTAGAAACAAGCCAAGATGGAAGCTAAACAATGAAAGGAATGTAAAGTTTGCATCCCACCCACCTACTTCAGCAAACATCACCTGGTCCACCTGCTGCAGGATGAGTCACTCCAACATTAACTGTCTAGTCACCCCATGACCCACAATTCTGGAGTGGAAGAACTTCATCCAACATCCTGAGGGACTGATTAAGCAGAAGGAGAAGAGAACATATACCATGGATTAGAAACTTGAAATGTAATTCTGCCTTTTAGATTCCAGATGCTGACTGATTTGTTGTGTAACATCTGCATTTTCTGACTTCTTTTTGAATTCCAGAATGTTACGTCTTCACTTTTACAAACCCAGTTAGAACGCAGAATAAATCAAAGAAATATGGCTTACATTTGAGGAAATCAATTTTAGTTGCAATTCCAGATTTGGTCCCATTTCCAAAGTTTAAACCAGATTATTAAATTGTAAAAAAAAGTATGAGCTGGTCAACTCCATTTCACTTGTAACATGCCATTTTGATCAATGGATGTGATTTCCACCGTCTCCCCACCCTCTCTCATCCCAGAGGTGGTGAGGAAGTGGCAAGAAGAGCAAATAGGTGGGCAGGTTAGTCCTGAAGTGTAGTCACTCCATTTGTTCATCTCAGCACTTAAGCTCAGGGCAGGAAAGTCCATGGGTGACCTTTTAGACCCTCTACCAATTAAGGCCTTTAAGTAATCAATTAATGCTCACTTAAAGTCTCAACACACTACCAGCCCAATTACTTGCATAAGCAGGAGGTGCAAAGTTTGGCTACTGGCCTGCTAGGGTAAAGAGGTGACCTACCTGCCAGTTTTGGGGGAATGAGCTTCCATTTGGTCCAGTCTAAGGACAATCACATGCAAATATGGGGGCTAGGTGGGTGAGTAGGTAACACCATGCTTTTGTTTCTAACCTGCTGATGCTTAGTTCCCCTCAACCTCCACCTTGTGATCCGCACTATAATAACACTTAGCTGCTTGCTGGAATAGGTCTTCATGGCTGTGCTGCCTCAGCCCCCAGCAACCTCTCCAGTCCTCTGAGACGACGGATCTCAGTCTGGCAACCTCAGGCAGGATAACATCTCAGTGGTGAGGCTCCTGGTTAAACTAGAAGCTCACTGGACAGCACTTAAGTATTTAATTGATGCTTGAATCAATGAGTTTTCTTAGTGATGGGGCAATTAATAAGTTGTCGCTGGAGATGATTGTGTCTTCTCCCAGTGTCCATGGTGCTGAATCCCAGCCAATAGTTCAAGATGCAGAGAAATCAGTGATACCATGGAATAAAGAACTAGTTCTGTCTTGCCTAGTGAGTTTCTTGCTCCAGTGTTAAAAATCACACAACACCAGGTTATATTTCAACAGGTTTATTTGGACTATAACCTGGTGTTGTGTGATTTTCATCGTTGTCCACCCCAGTCCAACACCAGCACCTCCACATCTTGCTCCAAAATAATGTTTTCAGTGTGCTGTTTTACAAGTACTTCTTTCCTACTACCTTTCCAATATCTCCTAAGTGCCCATGGTCTTTTTGCCTTGCCTCTGTCTCTTTCTTCAACTTCTGCTTTCTTTGTATCAGCATCTCAGGCTAATATCCATATTCTTATAACAGTTCTTCATTATTAATTTAGTCAACACTGTGATAATGATCAGGTATTGATTTTTTTCTGATTGCAGGATAGCCATTGATGTGTGTAGCTGGAATAACTCCACTGGTCCTCTTGAAATCGTGCCAAGTGTATTTTTTACATCCACCTGAACAGTCAGGTGGAGCCATGATTCAATATCTCATTCAAAAGACAACGCTCACCCAAGCCTTATTTTCATCTTTAAAGCTGCCACCTCTAATTCATTACTTTTCCTGTGGGGGCAGAAATACTCAGCAGTTGGACCAAACCTTTCCAAATTTTTATTAACAACTAACTGTGAAATTATAACCTGTTCCTTTTCAAAATTTGGCTAGTGTAATTATTAGACTATTAGGAATAACGTTTAATGCATTGTGCTAATTAAGTCTAATTTGTAACTGTAAATTAGGTTAATGAGAAAATAGAATTTCTTCACAACTCAAAATTTAAGTCCTATTTTTACAAAACCTAGAGAATATAATTGTTACATTATGAGGGATAGCATATTAATGAATTACATTAATTAGCTATAATATGTTAATTAGGTTAATTACAAAACTTCCACCCTCTAGGAGCATGCCACCACAGTCCATCAGGTTGGCACTACCATCCACAAGGCTGCTGGCACTCTTAAAGAGTGACTGCCATCCATCAGCTCATTTTCTTCTTGAGATTAACATTACTGATAATGACTAAACTTATTTTTGCCCTCCCCCTTGGATACTGTTCACTTCCTCAAGGTCTAACACCCTTCAGAAGTGCACCAGTACAACCTGTAAGTTTATCATAAATGTCTGCAAGCACTTTTGTTTTATTTATGCATGATTCTAACCTGCAGCAAGCCATATCACATATACCATTCACCATGGATCCTAGTGCCCTCCCATAAATACCTTAATTTCCAAATCAGTATTGATGAAATCAAATCCTCCCTATATGGATACATTTACTCATGTTTTTGAGCATTACAAAGCAGCAGTCTCCATGATGTAAATGACTGCCACTCTGCACAAGGAATCGCTTTCGAACTATAAGGCAACTGCTTTTGTGTGCAGATTGTTCTGCTACAACACACATTTCATTGATGCAAATTTGCTGTAAAGCGATTGGTGAATTTGGGACACTGTTTCTAAAGTGCAAACTTTTAAAATGTGTGTTGGCTGTAATACAATTACATCACCAACACTTTAAAGCACACTTTTCTATAATGTGGTGCTGCACAAGAATGCAACCATCACGTTATAGAAGAACTGACTGTATTAAGTTACTATCACCCTTGATATAGATGCATCCACCTTCTTGCTACCACTTGTCTGCACATTTATTCATACTTGTCCAAGAACATTATAATATTATATAAAGTATACCTTTGTTTAATTTCAGATGAACTTCTCTGAGGCTACTGCCACTAATCTTGGGTATATTATCAGCTTCTATGAAGTCTCTGTCAATATCCATGAATATGCTAACACTTCATGATATTACCCCACCTTTTATTCAGAAGATCACTGCTGAATTATCAGACCACTCGACCATTGTAAGCATTTCACAGGATGAAGACTGCCTTCTTTGAGGTTGACCAAACTTCTTTCATCCAATATGTTATTTAATGAAATTCAAAACTAACATTACTGGGCTCAGGAATGACAATTTTGCCTTTCCTCATCATGTCTTCACCATTTTGAGGCCAGTGCCAACCTCCCAAATATCACTGGAACTGCAGCCAAAGATTGCACACTTTATCTCCACACACGGCATGACTATTCCAATTCCATTCACATAAAAATAAATATAGAAAATCACTGGACAAAATAGTATTTCGGACAAGAAATAAAACATAATCCTCCCTCAAGATATTACTCATTAAATTACATGTTTTAAGAATGTTCATGCTGAGCTTGAATATAATAAGAAAGATGATTTTGACTGTATTGGTTGCTGCTGTTAGCTTATATGGTGCACACATCACTTCAGGAGAAATCCCATTTGCTTTTCTTCTTTCCATCCACCGAACATCTCTTTCATTTAAATTGAAAAATATGCTCTATTTACTTTGCCCATCATTAGAACAGCACTGCAAGCAGTTTAGTGAGCAGTGTCTGTGTTAAAAATCATCTTTAGTATTTGCTCTGTGTCTGCCCTGAAAGTATCTGCTGCTCCCCTTTGTATTGAAGAGTTCTCCTGTCTGCAATTACAGTAATTAGGTTGTTCTGCTGTCCCTAGTTAGCTAAATGCACTCAATTCTTGATATTTTAATTCTGACCTGTTCAAATCAGTGTCATTGACAGCATTCAGGTCAACAATCCTGGTGGCGGCTATAATTCTTTCCTATCCAATGAGAAATACTAACCCTCAGTGCTGGTCATCACCAAAGCTCGCAACACACACGGCTGCTGCCCCCTCTTGTATGAGCTCAGTGACAGCTTGTCCATGCTCTGCTGCAAGCGTAGCCTAACCCCATTGCTCAATAGCCATTAGAAGTTAAATGTGCATGTTTCTTAGCTTAGCAAACCTGGCACGTTTTGAGACTGCATCCTCTCTAACCATATAGGCTGACTGATTGATTGTAAATTGATCAAAGTTTTGTGTGTCTTCAAAGTTCAGGGAAAACAAACCAGCTGCCATTACAATGCATTGTATTAGCTGGGCTATTAAACAGATGTTATGCCCATTGTATTTGTCAATGAGAAATCTAACGGGTGTTTAAGGACTCCTCTTTGAAATTAATCAGAAACTGAGCAGAGCCTGTCTCAAGCACCCTCTTTTGAGTTTAATTGCTACCTCCTGCACCTAAACAGTGGTACTAAAAAGAAACACAGTAGGCCATTCACAGAAAGTATTTTTTTTCTCTTTCAGCATACTTCATTTTCAATCCAAAAGGAGTAGGAGTATTTCTTCTGGCTCACAGTACCACTGCATGTTGCTACTAGATCCACCCTCACCTCCCATTCAGCTCCCCATACTCAGAGCCTACCTGAGGCTTGCAGGCATCACTATAGTCAGACCAAGTTAGTTCAAAAAAAAGTTCTGAGCTGCTTCATCCATCCAAGAGGTGTCCATGGTACATTGGAATTATTCAGATAGGGGTCAAAGTCTGATTTCCAATGTACCTTGGGTTTTCTTTCTTTTCTGATGAAGATTATTGGGAAGCCACAGGATTGGGAAGCCTTTTAAAACCAACAGAGGATAACTAAAACAGCAATACAGGGTGGAGAGTAGAAGAAATATTAGGGTAAGCTAGCTTAGTAATATAAAAGAAAATTGCAAGAGTTTTTTCTTTAGATATATAAAAGGTAAGAGAGAGGCAAAGGTGGATATTGAACTGCTGGAAAATGAGGCTGGAGAAGCAGAATGAAGAACAAAGAAATAGCAAAGTAACAGAATAGGTACCTTGCATCAGCTTCCATGGTGGAAGACATCAGCAACGTATTAGAATTTGAAGAGAGTCCACGGGCAGAGATGGCTGTCGTGGCCATCACTGAGGGAAGGGTGCTGGGGAAGCTGAAATGTCTGAAGGACTACACCCCAGAGTTTTGAAGGAGGAAGCTGTGGAGATTGTAAAGGCATTGGTGGTGATCTTTCAGGAGTCACTTGAATCAGGGGGGTCCCAGAGGACTAGAAAATGTATCACACCTGTTTAAGAAGGGAGGGAGACAGCAGACAGGAAACTATAAGCCAGTTAGTTTGACTTCAGTCATTGGTAAGATTCAGTCATTAAAAAGGATGAGATTGCAGAGTTCTTGGAAGTGCATGGTAAAATAGGTCTGAATCAGGACAGTTTTGTCAAGGGGAGGTCAAGCCAAACAAATAGGTTAGAATTCTTTGAGGCATTAATGAGCAAGTTGGAGAAAGGAGAGCCAGTAGATGTGATGTATTTGGATTTCCTGAAGGCCTTTGACAAAATGCAGCTGAAGAGACTGCTAAATAAGATCAGAGCTCATGGTCTTAGGGGCACTGTACTGGCATGGAAAGAGGCTGACTGGCAGAAGGCAGAAAGTGGGGATAAAGGGGAAATTTCAGGATGGTAGCAGGTGACCAATGGAGTTCTGCAGGGATCCATGTTCGGCTTATAGCTATTCATGTTATGGAGTAATGATCTGGAAAAAACAATTGAGGGCATTGTTTCTCAGTTTGCAGATAAACAAAGATAAGTGGAGAAACAGATCGTATTGAGAAAGCAGGGAGGATGCAGAAGGACTTGACAGGTGAGGGGAGTGGGCAAAGAAGTTGCAGATGGAATACAATGTGGGAAAGTGTGAGGTTATGCATTTTGCTAGGAAGATTAGAGTATAGACTATTTTTTACATGGGGAAAGATTCAGAAATCTGAAGCACAAAAGGACTTAGGAGTTCTTTCAGGATCCTTTGGCAGATTCATTTGGCTGTTAGGAAAGCAAATGTAATATTAGTATTCATGTCAAGCGGGCTAGATTTCAAGAGCAGAGAGGTACTGCTGAGGCTGTATAAGGCTGTGGTCAGACCACATTTGGAATACTGTGAGTAGTTTTATGCACCATATCTACAGAAGGAATTGTTGGCATTGGAAGGTATCCAGAGGAAGTTTACAACAATGACACCGGGGATGAAGGGCTTTTAACATGAGGAGCTCTGTTGAGGATTCTGGGAGTTTAGAAGGCTGTCTGGCAATTTGCTTGATACTTATAGAATACTGAAAGAGTGGACGTAAAGAAGATGTTTTCACTTGTAGAACAGACTTGGACTTGAAGGCACAGCCTGAATTTTTCTGATACATTATAAAAAATACTTAATATAAGCAAACACCTTACAGTTTATATTTCTACAGTAAAATAGATTTAAAAACTCAACACAGAGCTAATTTGGGATGACCCTTTAGAACTGAAATGAGGAGGAAATTCTTCAGTCAGAGGGCAGTGAACTCATTGCCACAGAAGGAGGCCACGCATTGCATATACTTAAGACAAAGATAGACATGATCTTGATTAGTAAGGGGATCAAGGCTAAAGGGAGAAGGCAAGAAAATAGGATTGAGAAAGACATCAGCCATGATCGAATGTTGGAGCAGATTTGATGGGCCAAATTGCCTAACTGTGTTCCTATATTTTATGATCTTATGATGCAAACTGCAATTCCACTAACAATTCATCCTGGAAAATAGGCATAAGCAAAATTTTCCTCATTTTTTTTCTTTCAAAAATTGCCAGTAGAGACACTTCAGTGATTTTCAGTGAGCACATAAAATACCTAAGGCACTATATTGTATTGCTGAATTTTAGCTACTAATTCAAGATATTAAGAAAAAGCAAAGACTTCATTTACCTTAATTAATTATTTTAAACTCATGAATGTAAATATATTCATTTAGCTCTACATTTTTCTAGGGCTGGGAAATCACAACTGCCATTGATTGGATTGGCGAAGGGGCAATGAAAATCAATAAGGTATTGGTGGAGAGCTGCAAAAATCCTAGAAATTTATGGTACTTCGTAAATAATGGTGAATCTC